>NC_052532.1:162171482-162471482 GCF_016699485.2 Gallus gallus | reverse complement strand
GAAAGGGCACAGATGTGTTTTCTTTTGATTTTACCAGAACATCATCTGCAGAGAAAATCCATCACCTCACAAAACAGGCCCAAAGACCAATCTAAGTCTTCTTAAAGCTTATGCTTTGACCCATGGATTATATAAACTGTAATAACTGAGGCTGTAAACCTTGTAACTTCACCTAAAAAGTTAGTTGAAGATCTAATGCAGTGGCTAGATGTCTGGCTTAACTCTATCAAATCTATTTGTCATTCAGATTTAAGTTAGATGCTCAACACATCTGGATTGTCCCACTAGCCACAGATATTCAGAGTACTTAGTGTACTTATTTTGTGTACTGACTAAGAAAGAGCATCTTGCTAAGCGGGTGTGACACTTGTTTTATTCCTAGTAGATTCACGAATATTCTCAATGAAAGGAAAGAAACTGAATCTGTGTTTCTCACACCCTGGCTAAATGATGAAGTAACCTGGATGTTGAGCAAAGGCAGTAACATTCATCTCCTTCTTTCTCTATTGCTTTTTTTTTTTTTTTTCCCCTCTCAGAAAAGCAGATATTTCATACCAAACAGAAAGAAATTTCAGTTTTCAATACAATGAGGAAAAATGCACGTATTCGGTCAAATTTATTTTCTCTGTCTTCTTATAAGAAAGAAAGAAAGAAAAAAACAATATATATGCACAGCTCTGCTCCAAACATTTCTCTTAGGCAATAACTCCAAAAACTCAAACTCATCACCAAATAACCCATTCCATAACTCCACTCTTTCCTCAAAACATCTATAGCAGTGTAATTCTTCTTGATTGCAGACTGTTGTTCAGCAACATACTCACTTTCAGAAGAGACAAACTGCGCAGGAACACTCCTAATACTTTTTGGGTGTTTCATTAAAGCTTTGCCAAAAACAAAACAAACAATCAACCGACAAACAAACAAACAAACAAAACCGCTCACTGTACAGACACTTTCCATCATTTTTCCTGTAGTTGAAGGAAAGGATAGGGTATGATAAATAGATACGTATACACAGATGGGATCAGCTTTTAAGCTGGTTTATGTGGTGCAGGGGTAATACAAATTTCAATCACTTGAAAATAATCAGTTTTAATATTGAACCAATTTTCACCTTTCAGAAACAACAACAACAAAAACATATCCACCTTCGAATTAAAATTTTAAAGTTGAATATGAACAGTTATTTGATGGATTCTGTTTGGTAATGTAAAGACAGAATCACACAGAATGGTTAAGGAAGCCACCTGGCCCAAGCAGAGGAGGCCTCAAGCACGGACACCCAGAGTAGGGTGCTCAGGACCACATCCAGGTGGCTCTTGAAGATCTCCAAGGAGGAGACTCCACAACCTCTCTGGGTATGATGCTTGTGTCATCTGAAATTCAGGAATAAACTCATTAACTCCAGTGTGATGTTAGTAGGCATTCTAGCGACACATACCTTGAACAAAAGACCTTCAGCATATACATATTATTGTTTTACATATGCAAAAGGTTTTCCTGGGCAGTACATACATATTCAATACTTGTTCCCAAAATCATTAACATAGGGTCCCATCTGCTTGCACATGCTCAGTGATTTTGAGTGGAGGGTGTTTCAAGACCCTCAGAGATGTAGTAAGTAGTCTTCCTTCTCATGACCACAAGTTGCCTTCTCTCTTTTTTTTTTTTTTCCTAAGTTGGCAGTTTTAGAGTTATGTACTGGAGAGGGCACCCATACTGACCTAGATAACAACAATACACTGAGCTTCTTGAGCAGATAAAGATTATTCTGCTTTTCAGAAAGGCAAGTAGTGAAATGGCTTTAAACTGGAAGAGGGTAGATATTAGACTAGAAATTAGAAAGAAATTCTTTACTGTGAGGGTGGCGAGACACTGGAACAGGCTGCCCAGTGAGGTTGTGGATGCCCCCTCTCTGTAAGCATGCAAGGTAAGGCTGACGGGGCTTTGAGCAACCTGGTCTAAAGGGAGGTGTCCCTGCCTATTAGCAGGGGGTTGGAACTAGGTTTATCTTAAAGGTCCCCTCCAACCCAAACCATTCTATGATTCTATGATTCCACTTGTTCACACCAGGCAATCAGCGCCCTTAGTAGCTCTATGCATTTCCACAGAAACGCTAAGAAACAAAACCAACCAACGAAAAGTTTTGCTAAGCACACAGCAGCGCTAAAGCCGGCAGGAGCCTCTGCCGGGGCCTCTCCCAGCCCGCGCCATCAGCATGCACCCCGCGGCCGCAGCCGCCCGCCGTCGCCATAGCAACCCGGGTTGCTCGGGGCCGCCCGGGCCGGGCCGCTCCTCCCAGCCCCCTGGGATCACCGAGCCCTGCTCTGCATCCCTCTTATCATTGTTGTTATCGCTATAATTTTTCCCCCCACCGGTTCGCTAAGAGTAATTTCAGTAAGCAGGAGCAGCTGAAATACCTTTCTCGCTCCTTCCTTCACACAGACCTACAAAAAGCCCAGACCTGCTTGGTATATGGCCAAACAAGGAAATTCAAGAAGTCTGTCCAGATATGCTAATTGTTTTCATAGGTGGTTTACAGTCCTTTCACAGCGACTGATGGGGAGGAGAAAAGATTTATTTCTAAATAACGGAGCTGCTGTAGCAGTGGGGTAAAGGCAGCAGCTATATGGGTGGGCAGCAGTCTGCATGGTGAGCCAAGATAAGAGGAGATGGTAATTTAATTATCCCAGAGCACACAGAGTTGTTAATTTGGGCTGAATTTGAATTAACTGCAAATATGGCAACAGAAACGAAAAGGTGTAAATAAAGCGTTCCGGAAGCGCTGCGCTCAACTTTGAAATCAAACAACACAGAGCACTTCACGCTGCTTTTTCCTGTTGGCCACACGTTTAATTCAGGAACCTGCTGTGAATTTTTAAATCTTTAAAAACATCTTAGGATTAGTGCTTTTCTGACAGTGCTTTAACTTTGCCAATGCAAACTCCTCTCTGAATGTTGGCTATGAATGCTCCTTCAGCAGATTCGTGCTAAAGCAGCTGGGCCAATGGAATATATAAGCGGTTAAATACTGCACACAAGAAACTGGCACACTTGAAGTCTCCAAGTCAGTTAGGCTAAAATGTCAGCTGCCACCTCCTAGAGGCAGGTAAAGTGTAAAAATGAATAAACTTTACTGGCTTCTTTTCTGTAAAATAAGTGCTTTCTTTTCCCTCTCCCAGTGAAGAATGGCAGATTAAGAAAAGTGAATATTGAAAGATAAATCACAATCCCATTTCCAGCATCACTGCTTCTGTGAAATAATTTATTTCTCTCATTACTTTCATATTCAAAAGTAGCGAAGGAATGGATACCAAACAGTCAGTTTCTAAAGACAAACAAAGAACTATTAACGCTCTTCTTTAAACTGATCACCCCCCTTCTCCCAGGTACTACTTTGAAGACCATCGATTCTGCTGTATGAGAAAAATTCTTTGGTAAACTGTGATTTCTAAAAAGCAAATATGCAGATTTCTTATCACAAGCACCAGTGATAGCATTTGGATATTTCATCTTACTGCTGTTTGGAAGATAATCTTATGTAACTTGCTTTAAACTTTTAGTTTGATAACTAATATTGGTTGGACAATCATATTTCTTTTTTTCCTTAAACTGCTAAAAATTCAATCTCTTCGTCAAGAAGAAAGAAATAAGTAATGTCAACTGGAAACCTAAGTTTAAAAGAGGAAGTATTCTGGAAAAATCACTGCTTCTGTTTGATGCTGCAGAGAGTATTGAGGGTCACAATTTTTTGTTAATAATTAATGGAATTTTATTTACAAAAATGTGAAATGAAAGTTAATAGAGATGCTTTCCATGAATACAAATTACAATAGAATATCTCCTGAGCATTGATCAGTAATGAGGTATTATGTGCACTCCAACAACAAATCCCAGTGGAAAGTTTAAATGATAGACGTTCTCTTCTTAGGTTGACTGAATGACACAGAGCTGATTTACTGAGTAAACTTAAACTTATTTCAACTTTTTTTGAGGGGGAGCATGAATTTATTCACTTCTTCATACCACTTCTACACACGTTTACACTAAAATTAAATCCACTGCACTATTCAGGTCACATTGTCTCAAAGATAGGAAATTTCACAAAAGCAATGGATAAAATGACTGTTACTTTAATTACATGTTGAAATCTTTTTTTTCTTTTTACTGAAAAATGTAATAGATTTGAAGTTGAGCTTTAATTTATTTGATGCACCAAATAAGAGAATATTAAAAGCACTTCAAATACCAATTAATTAAAAAATATTTAGTGTAAGAATTTGTTTCTTTTTTGTCCTGAGGAGAAGGAACAGATGTTGATACTACAGAGAAGCAACCAAGTTTCAACGGAAGGAAACAATCAAAAGGCAACTAATTTCTGAGCTTTTCTAGTTTCTGTCAGCTACTTAATACAAAGGTGTATGATTACAGTATATGATTACCTCTAAAATCTGAGGTTTAGGGCAACAAGGCTGCAATCCTTTCTGAATACAAAGCACCTGGAAGTGGACTTCTCCACTGGCTTGCTCATCTTTTTCCAAGAAAGCCATCAGATTGTAAAATTTTACTTCACTCCATTCAATTTGATGTAAGAGGAATCCACATTAATAACTAAAAAAATTAAGGCTGAAATCTGCAACATACACCGAAAGTATAAGGCAGTGGAGTGTGCCAATAACTAACATAAATACTGTCAGCTTATAAAGAGCTTTCCTATTTCTCATATTTTCATATTGTTCTCTCCAACTTGTTCAGTTTAGCTTCGACAAACCCAGACACTGGAAGATTAATTTTAGTCAAATTTCTTTTCCCATAAAAATGCGGTTAGTATTCCTGTTAAAAAGTGTTCTTGATGAAATAAGTTTTCTTATCACTTGCAGAAATGTATTACTTACTGCAAACATTTAAATAACTATTTCACTATATCAATGCAAGCTCAGGGAATAAAAATTTGAAAGCTAAAAATAAGAAATAGCTCCTATTAAAAAAAAAAAAGGGAGGAGGGTGAGGGGGGGGACTAAGTTAAAAGCAGTAAAGTGCTAAGTATAAGAGAAAATACCCTGTAAGCACTCAACGTACTAGCATTGTGGAAGTAGGGATCAAGAAAACCTGGTTGGATTACATGGTGCAAGACCGGAGCTAGTAGTTGTTAAAGTACATTTTACAGCAATTTCTGAAAATATCCAGATCCCGAGTAGTTGTTGAAGTACATTTTAAAGAAATTCCTGAAAAAGTCCAGGTCCTCAGTGACATACAGTTTGGATGGGAGATCTCAACATGTGGTGTCTCTAAAATGGACCATTTGTTGGGTAAGGAGTTGGATGGATAGTCATATTCAAAGGAGTCCATGTGGAGATCAGTGATGAGTGGTCTTCCTCAAGGGCTAGTATGGAGTCTGTCACTTCATTGGTGGCATGGACAGGGTGATTGAGCATACCTTCAGCAAAGTTACAGATGACACCAAGCTGAGTGGTACAGTTGGCATGCCGGAGGGAAGGGATGCCATTCAGAGGGACCATAGCAGGCATGAGAGGTAAGCCCATGTAAAAAACATGCGGTTCAACAAGGCCAAATACAAAGTCCTGCACCTGGGCTGAGGCATTCCCCAGTGCAAATACAGGCTGGGTGATAGGTGAATTGAGAACAGCCATGCAGAGAAGGGCCTGGAGATACTGATGGATGAAAAAGTCAACGTGAGTCAGTAATGTGCACCTGTAGCCCAGAAAGGCAACCAAATCCAAGGCTACATCTAAAGCAATGTGTCCAGGAGGGTGAAGGAGGTGACTGTCCACCTCTACTTCACTCTTTTAAGACCCTGCCTCCAGTACTGCATTCAGGTCTGAAGACCCCAACATAAGAAGGATATGGACCTGCTGGAATGATCAGACAGCTGGAGCACCTCTCCTTGAAGAGGGGCTGAGAGAACTGGGGATGCTCAGCCTGGGGAAGAGAAGGTTCTAGGGAGACTTTATCACAGCCTTCCAGAGTGAACTATAAAAAAGCTGGAGAGGGACTTTTTACAAAAGCATGTAGTGATAGGACAAGAGGTAATGGTTTGAAACTAAAAAAGCATAGATTTGGATTAGACATTAAGAAATTCTTCACTATGATGGTGGTGAGGCTCTGGAACAGGTTCCCCAGAGAAGTTTGGATGCTTCATCCCTCGAGACCAGCTCAGATGGTGCTTTGAACAACCTGGTCTAGTGGAAGGTGTCACTGCCCATGGTAAGAGGGCTGGAACTACATGATCTTTAAGGTTCCTTCCAACTCCAAGCATTCTCTAATTCTGTGTATGAACATGTTCCCCCAACACCCAGTGTCCCTCTCTCAACTCACAGATCCTTAAAAGAGACATATATAATATGGATATTTAAAGTCTGTACAGTGTATTACTTGAAGGTATTTCTGACCTGCTTCTCACTTAGCTTTCTTTTAAGCAAGCTAAAATATACTTTTTAAATGCATATCTTGGTATTTGCAGTTAATAGAAAAATAACAATTACAAGTATGATGTATTTTGTGTTACCATAGATTTCCCATAAAAATCATACTTCTGCAGTCTTTCTGGTTGCTTTCTCAGTTACTTCAACATGCACATTTTCACCAGTCCTATAACAAGTAATATTCTCATTTTGGCCACAGTGTGTTTTATGGTTTATTGTTGCAGGTCAAAAATGCCATTTTTTATTAGGCTAAGTTTGCAGTTACAGACTGAAGTAGGAGAAAAATGTTTTATATACTGCAGTAAATGGTACTGTTGAATGTTCTGATAGATATGAGATGGGGTGAGAATAAGGAATAGGCATGATGTGGTAGGCAACAAGAAAAAATATCATTAGATATCTCTTAAAAGACTTCAGAAGTAACCATTAAGGAAGAAGAAAATGATCCATGAAGAGAGATCAGACCCCAAACTAAGAAGCTAGGATGTAGCAAGTCATATCCTCAATTAAATATGCAGTCATTAGAGTTTATTTTTTAACTTTTAATTACGAAAACAAAGCTTTTTCTTTCAAACTTCTATTTTAAAATTGTCTGTCATTGGAATGGGGAAAAGGAAGAAAAAATTCTGTTTCAGCATATTTTGTTTTCAGTTTCATAGGAGGAATCTATTCTAAATAATAAGATATTCAATCTTAAACTGCAATATTCTTTTTTTTTTTTTGACAAAGCTGAAACAAAATTAACATTTTCTAATAGGAGATCTCACTACATATCAGGTTTTCAGTAAAACAATCTCAGGGCAACTGCTGTTAGGTAGATAAACAGAGACTGGGTAAGCTCGGTGGAAAGTAATTGGCTGTGTCCTGTTTTCAGTCAGTGACTGGCAAACAGAAAGAGCAGACTTAAAGCATAAGGGTAAGCTTGGAGACTGATTAGTCAGGAAGCTATTGCTACAGGCAGCAAGAGTAGGAGCTATCCCACGAGCTCTCTTACAGCAGTTTTCCTTGCCCTGCGAGACACAACTGGAAATCCCTTAATGCACTCTGCCCTTCATTTATTTTTGCTACTGGACATTTGAGAGCATTTAAGAACGCTGTTTTTTTGAGTACTTGCCTGATGATGGATCACACAGAATTAAAATGATTTTATATTTCTTAGGGAAAGGGGAAGACTACCATCTACAGTACAATTATAAAACTAGGGATGATCTGATAGGATACTGCTTTTTATTCTGTGGTGAGTAGCCAGAACTGAGTTTACAACTAGTCAGGGATCACTCTTTTTTATATATATGATTTGCTCTTTAAGCTGAAATTATGAACTTAACATATCCAAGTTCAGATATTTAGCTGAGTCAGCTTTCTTGTAATTCCTATAAATAATCTTGCTGCTTTTAACTATTTTAATATATTCTAAAGTGTGCCATAATTACATTCAATGCAAATATTATATTTTTATATCAGTTAGCAGTGATTAAATATTAACTTCAAATCTTGCTATCAATAAATATATATATATGTAACATAATACTACAGTACTGATCCATTTAAGTTTTATCCAGCTATTCTAACAAAATATCGGCACACTTAAAAATTATTATCATAGTAGATAGCTGTGAAGTATGAATTACACAAACATTCTATAGTAAAGAGAAACAGCTGAGTATCAAGGTACTAGAATTTGTTAGCAAAAGAAAGTGGGTTATCCAAAATCAATGCAAATGTTCATATATAATCATTGTAATAGAATTAACTCATATATTTTTTTCTTTATTCCTTGCTCAGGACAGAATGTACTAGCTTAAAGAGCAACTATTCAAACTGTTGTTTTATCTTCAGTAGTCACTGTGCTAATTTCTATTAACTTTATTATAGATACAGAATTAAAACATGGAGAAACCATTTGTTCAGATTGCTAAAATTAGAGGCCTAAACGCACTGACTATTTAACAATTTATAAAAGCTACTTCTTGTCTAAGATGGGTATGTCCCTCTCTCTATGCAATATAAGAAGCATAAGCTCTCTAATTGGGTATCTATATTAATGAGGTATGAAAATTCCTCAAGAAATTAAATACATGCATTAATTGTAGTAGATCAGTTAAAAATGGACACCTGATATGCCCAAGTAATTAATTAGCATTAAAAAGCACTTTACATGCTCAGTGCTTTGTTCGTACTATTTTCACTTGCAGTTTTGGGTGTTTGGTATATCTGAAAAGTGGATCCTGAGGGTCTCAATATTCTAACAGTGAAAATTGGGAAAAAAACAACCAACCAAACAACAACAACAGCAACAACAACAAAAACAGAAAAACAAACCAAACGAACCATAGCCACCCAGATGTGCACAGGAACTGCTCAGGTTTGGAGGAAATCTTTAAGAACTGTTCCTTTTGATATAGTTCTCATTTCAGTCTTCCAAATTTAACAGTCCTCTCCAAGCTCCTCCATCAGCCTAATTTGGCATTGTGTTCATATGGGTTATCAGCAGGTTTGGAATTGTTACAATGACTCACCCAGTTTTTCAGCTAATGATGGTAGAGTGAAAGGAGAGGTGTCATGAACTTTACTTTCTCATGGAAAAGATGGAAGAAAAAATACTTATATTTTAGAACATCGGAAGAAAAAGTGTATTATCATCTCTCTCTTTTCTGGTAACAAGAGTAATGCATGCTCAAATAAGAATAGGTGTTCAGATAAACTTCTCCAGACAAAGTTCTTTGGGGAAGAAAAAGCAATTTTGGCAGGGAAATGAAGTGGGGTATTTGGGGAATAAATTACTTTTCAGTACTTTTGAAATTAAGAAAATAGGAAAAAAAAAGCCACCAAATGTAATTATAAATACAGTAGGAAAAGGTACCCATTTCAAAATGATTATGAAAACCTTTACTCAGCTACATTTAACTCTGGTTCATCCAGATTCCATTATTCCCTTAGGGCACAAATTTAAACCATATTCTCCATATCCCTGGAAAATTCTCTCTGTTCATTAGCTCCTCTGCTTACAGAGTTCTGCTATAAATAACAAACATTACTGAGCCTAGTGATTCAAATATTCATATTGAATGAGGAAAGCCGATTATGATTCCTGCCACAGAAAACATTCAGTCTTTAATCCAGTGACTGAAGTAAAATGCATATGGGGATCTGGAAGCTCCAACCATGAAAATACCAGCCTATTAATTTGTGTCCCACGAGGCAGGCATTTTCCAACAAATAGTTTGCCCATGGTTTTATTAAGCTTTTTTATCCAAGATGTTTATACCAAAGCAGCTGTGATTTAATTCGATTCCATAACACAAATACCTATGATACTAATACAAACTTTACTATTTCCCACTAATATTTTTGGTGAAGTGTAGAAATTAATCTCAAATTTAACTAAAAAAGTCACTTCATTGAACAAAACGTGAGGCATATCCTGTATTTAGATTATCTGATACATTTTTCATCTTTCTGTTTATGAAAAGCAGCTGTAACAAAATGCAGTGCTTCTAGCCAGCATGTGCTCTTAAATGGCAAAGAAGAACCCAAGCAACAACGTGATTGGAGATGTGAGAATATATACCCTTTTAAATTATTTAACTCTGATTTAAGAAATAGAAAAGACTTTGACTTAGTGGAAGGTTTCCCTGTCTCTGCAGGGGAGTTGGAACTCAACTCTTTTGGTTGGAACTAGATGGTCTTTAATGGCTCTATGATTCTGATTGATTCTGTGTCAAGAGTAAGAGTCAAACTACAATGTCCACTGAAAGTGAATACATTCTTTATTAGCCCGATTTTCTTCAAAATCCAAATATTTTTCCCTGAATATGCTTAAATTTAGATTTTCATTTTGGGTTTGTAAGCTACATGACCGTGAGAAAAGGAGTGGGTAAGGTTTGTGGGTTGTGTGTTACTGTGGCATAGGAGACTGTACGTATGGTGCAAACTGAAAGCAGAAAGTCAGAAATAGTGAAAATATCAAACTGCAAGAGTAATGAATTCACAAAGGTGTTCCCCACTGATGAGATGCATAAGTGAATTGTGTAATTTTTTTGACAGCTGCAATATATAGTACTTTTACTATGCAATAAACAGCTTAAGGTAGGTAATGATGAACTGTCATGAAAAAATTCAAGTAATTTCCAAAACCATTTTAATAGGATCTAACCATCTAATCATAGTCCAACTATCTTGCACTACTCCAGATCATTCTGGCTATCATCTTTCCTTCTGACATACATGTGAAAGCTGTATTTGTGCCCTGTATTTGCTTTCTTTGCCACTCATGATCTCTAAGTAGGAGCCACCAAGAAAGTCTCTTGAGCCTTCTCATTATTTTGCTGGGAGGTTGATGTGAATTTTGCCTTAGGCATGTATGATGGAAATATGCAAGACTTATCTATTTTTGGGATGAAACAAAGATGATACCGGATTTATCAAGCAACTTACAGGCACAGTCACCAGTTCTGGTTCATCTTAAATGCAAATTTCCCTTTAGAGTATTCCAAAACTTAAAAGTAAAGCTTCCAAGTGTTCCTACTCCAACAAAAAGGAAGAAAGTACAGGATACTCTTGTTTTTCCTGCATCTTTTAATGTCTTTTATTTGCACTTTTCCTGAATGTTGACTTACAATGGCAAACATCAGGAAGAAATACAACTTCAGTATTTCTTTTACACTGCACATTTTTGCACTGTAGCAACAACCACTTAGAAAATGAAACTAAATAATCCCAAAGGAGGAAAGAAACCATTAAGGGAACACATTCACTTACATGGCAATGAAAGATGAATTAAGTGTGCTTAAAGAATTTGATGTGTAATGTTTTGTGCTTTCTCTGCATCTTTTGAAATACTGAATGAACACTGCTGCATTTACTAGACATTGCTTGAGTCACAAAAGACTCAGGTCAGGATCAATACACCATATCAGTCTAAGATTTTGTCCCTAGTGTACCATTAACCAGACAAAACTCAATTCTAACATCTCGCTATTGAAATTTCACAACCCAACATAGTGAAAGAAAGTAAAGGCAATCCTTTTAAAATGATATATGTAAGACTATAATGAGAACTGTGATTGTTGTTCAGACTATACATATATTATTTATTCTGTTTGGATCAGTGTTTCTAAAGCACTTGAAGAAAGTTTCAGGACCTTAGATGCCACTTATTCTTAATGCTCAGTAAATAATAAACAGAAGGGAAAAGGCCTAGTAAATTTATACCTAAAGCTTTGTTTAACGAATACGGAAGAGATTTGAAAAGTAGTCTGAGAAGTGACAGAACCTTTTTACTACGCAGATCAGCTCAGTAATCGTCTTCAAATGGAAAGTTCTGCATGACTAAACAATGGAAAGACAAATATGGGTAAATTGTTGGCAATTTACAGCTCCCTTTGCAGATTTAAGACTGTCCACTGATGCATATTCAGAGGACTGCTCTGAATATATAACCTGCCTGTAGTACCTTTTGGAAATCTGGTTACCCAGCCAGATGACTATGAAGCTGACATTTACTATATGTGCAATTATGGGATATAGTGTCACTGCTTTCAAATGTCACTTCTTTGCTACAGTTTTCATCTTGCAGAAAATGTCCTTGCATCTCCTAAAAGAAGCATTCCTACTGAACTAGTACCAATGAACACTGGCAAGATATTTATGAAAGCAGTTAGTTCTTATGAGCGTCTAATTTGAACTCTTCAGAACATCTCGCTTTAGTAACGAACTCATCAAATCTCTGCAGAGTAAGTCCCTTTATAAGGTCCAAGGTGGCACTTAGAATTTTTGCTTAGAAATCTTTTGCTCTCTTTCTTGTCTATCCTATGTTCACTGTAACTCTTCGTAGCAAGACAGAGAGATAAAAGATACGCAGGACAGTTTACTCATGGCATTTTTTCTAAGATTACAATTCCTGTTTTCCTTTTCTAAGTATGGGTGATGCCAAGAGGTTGACAGTTTGGGTTTGACTTATACAGCCGGCAAGTTACAGAATTTTTTTCTTTCTATACCCATTTTTTTCTTTCTATACCAATTTTTTTTCAGAGTACTAACATTCACTTACTACTGATTTGAAGTACATTTTTCCCTTCTTAGCAGAACCTGTATCAACTTCCCAGCATTTGTCTTTTCTTTTTTCTAAAGGTTATTTCCTGTTTCTCTTTATGTCAATCTTAAGTCAATAAAAAAATACTGATGTTGCTATTTTTTTTTTTTTTTGGAAAGGCTCTGAAAGACTCAAACTTTACTGTTTTTCATCTAAAACTCTTCTCACAGCCTTTCATCCCTTCTGACCCACTTTCTCTACTCCAACATTAAACTTCAAGAGAGGAAGATCCCTAGATAAAGATCCTAAAAACTTTGCAACAAAATTAATCATACCCTACATTTTCGAATGTTAATTCTACAGGGCCATCTCTGTGAGAGCCTGCATGTGTGTGCAACTATGCCAATGCAGGGTTAGTTCTAAAGAAAACAAATAAAAATGATCAAATTAACTTTTCTCATCTGGGTATTTTTTCACACATATGCAAAGTTTGCTCCTATGGCCACAATTTCTTTGAACTTTGCTGCCTGCTCCAGAAAAAAATATATATATATATTTATAATTAACATTGTATATGGCTTCAGGGGAATTATTTCTGTTAGGATAAGCAGCATTTTTACTTGACTTCTGAAGTCAATACTAAAGTGAAGATTTGGTCTTAAAATGGGAGCAGTTGAGAACTACCTTTCTCTTTTTAACAAAAATCCTAGTAAATATTTTCATTTTATAACAGTGCCTACAGATACTGCAAGTCTGTTGAGGAAACTAGTCTGTTGAGTAAAACTTCACAGATCCAAAAAAATTGTCTATCTTCTTCTTTCATACATGAGTTAAAAACATCTAGCTAAATGTTTAGCTCATGATTGGAATGAAAAACAGGCTAACATCAATAATTTCTTAAAAACAGTGTATACCATGAGGAAATGATTGTGTTCAAGAATGCATCTTCAGGGCTACAGGATAAGAAGCGTACTGGAAAAAATCTTCACAGGCTTCAGTGTTTCTCCAATGCTAGATACTTCCTAATGTTCCTTGCATGCAATTTTGGGAAACACGGCAACATACACTTGCAGTTTTTTTTTAAAGGAAAACCTGAGATCAAATGTAAATCATCACATGCTGTCATATATAGCAATGCTCAAACAAAACAGTGACCTCCAGGTGGTTGCACTATTGATTTTGAGAATTAAGATGAGCCTTAGCTCATTGCCATCTATGACTGTCAAAAGTAAGGTAGCAGAGACACTAGGATGAACCGCAGAAGACAACTCTGTTCTGAATAAGAGATGAAAGAAACACAGGAAAAGAAAACAAAACGTTTTCTTCTGCTTAACTGGGATCAGAATGACATCGGTTGGCAAGGATTTTATTTAACATAGGTATTTAAAACAGTTCAAACTAAACATGATACAAAAATTATTCTGTTGTTTACAGGTTTGCTGAACAAAAAGCTACAATAATTTACACTATCCTTTACAGCAGGGGGTTGACTTTATTATGGAAAGAAGACCTTCTTGTTACCTTTGAAAGCACAATCCACAACCCAACTGATTGCAAAAGAAAGATTTCTTTCAACCTTTGAAGTCACAAAAATCAACCTGCATTTTCACTTCCATTTTACTATAGCTTGTCTTTACCCTCAGCATTTTGAATCTAACCTCCTTGGAAAGAAAATCACTTTCCATTGCATTTGAGATATATATACGTGCAATCAAAGCTGTATGTAGAATTTGTATTCATGCATTTCAGATGACATTACCTTGGCTACTGTTACTGCAAATAAATGTGTAGCCATAGCAGCAGAGAACTAGGTGCAGGCTGCAAAGACTGACTGAAAACTTAGTTAATAATGCAGTTTTCCGTGCTGTAGTGGGCACTTTGCTGCCTTGGATATGCTTGTTTGTGTATTTGAACGTAACTAGCTTGGAACAAATGTGCAAGATGCTAATGTATGTTGATTGTTGTTTTAAATAACTGATAGACTCAGATCAAGATTAGGTATTAGCTGCTTGAAAAGATATTGTAACGTGCAAAATCCTGATCACTGGCAATTAAGTGCTTTATTCTGCTCTCAAAATATAAAGCTTCTCCATTTGATATTACTGAATCAAAGGTACAAAAGCACTAGAACTATGCTAACAGACAACTAGTGCTGTACCCCACTCTGACTAGCAATTACAGCAAAAGCATATACTTCAACAGTTCCACAGTTTATGGTTATTTTCATTTAAAGCTAACTGTAACCTTATCAGGCAGTTTTGAGTATAAGCCTAATTCAGCTGTTAATAAAATAAATACAAAACAGCATTAATAGAAACAAAGGAAATAAATATACTAACCATACCAACATCAACAAAAATCTATTGAAAATATTTGTATTCCAAAGGTAATTCTGATCACAGAAATAAGAGCAGACTTAAATGACAAAAAACACCCATCATGTTAGGGGAAAAAAAAAAAAAAAGGCAGTCTGTTCAATAAAAGAAAAGTGCAATAGAACTGAAAATAAGAGAACACAGCCAAGAGGCCACTCAGGGAAGCAGCATGAGAACCACTACTCAGAAATACCAAGTGAAGACTGCCAGAGTTTTCAGGGGAGATCAACAAATCCCAAGGAAGAAAAGAACCAATCAATGGCTAGCATTCCACTACATTTATTACTTTTTTTTTGTTTGTCTGCTTGTTTTGTTTTAGCAATTTATTTAATGAGAGGAGAAAATGTCTACTCTCAGTTCTAGAGCTATTTAGTTCTGGCTTGCTCCTCTGTTTTTCACTTTTTTTTTTAATAAGACTTGGCTTAGCCTCAGCATTAGGAGGTAGTTTGGTATCTTGAGCAGTATTGTACTGAGGATAACGATGGCAGTGATAAAATAAATTATCTTCCTGCTGCCATTTATATTACAGCTATGGAGAGAGTGGACATTCTCTCTGTATTTCTCTCCCTTACTGTTCTCTGTACAGGAAATATGAAGTCACTGCTTTTTACATCTACTGTGCTGGGGTATAATTTTATTTCACTTTTTTTAGAGAAAACTCTTTAATCAGACTAAACAGTTTTTGCTTGGTTTTATTTTGTTTTTAAACAAGAAACGTTAGAACTTGATGGCATCTGCCCAGTAGAGATTGCTGCACGCTGTATCATTCAGTAGGTAGATATTTCAACACATAGCTTGTAATTCTTTTTGACTGCAGTATGAGTCAAAGAAGTACACTCTAGGTATGAATCTGCAATGTGTATTAATAAAGCATATCCATTATACGTGAATCTGTTAGTCTCATCAGAAGAAGCAAACAGGAAAAGTGCTTTATCGCTTTCTACATATTTTAAGGTAGTAGCTTTTTCTGCACACTGATACAAAATTTAGCATTCATTTGAAATTTCAAGTTAGGAAAAAGAGCTAATCAATTAAAGGCCAAACCAATCGTTCTGTCTAATGACATATTCCAATTTTTCTGAAGTAGGCTGAAATCAGACTTTTTCCTATACAGTATATATACAATGAGCAACAGAAAATAAATTGCTACAGAAAATAAATACTTAGAAAAAATAAGTTACTGCATATTTATCCACATTAGACAAAAAGTGAAAGAAAAAAATTACAAAGAGAACCAGACTGAAAAAAACAAACCTGACATCATAAAATGTTCAACTCCTTGGTAAAAGAAAATTAAAGAAGCTTTGGAATTCTTGGTTTGAGTGATGACACTAACTTCAGTGAAGTTACTAAAAACAAGATTTGCTACTGAGGGTCTAGTATACATTCTAGATAATACGCAACCTAGATAATTTTTAATTTCCTAATAATAAAATAAATGATCAGACAGAACATCCTCGAATTATCTACATAGGCTTTCAACAGCTGAAGAAAGGGGAAAAAAAAAAAAAAAAAAAGAAGAATTTATAAGATAAACTCCAAGCAATTAATGCCCATGTTTTAGCAGAAATTATATCAAGTTCAGTGCTTTGTTTGGCTCAAGACAGGAAGATACAACATCTAGATTTTGTGACCAATTTTATGTGACCAAATGTGACCAACTGTGACCAAAAGCCAACAAATCAACAACACAGTACCAAATTCTTTAAAAGAAAGATTAGGAATGTATTATCTCGCTCCAGAAAAAATAAGACAGGCTCAAGAAAAGTTGCATTCATTCTAAATGTCTTAAAATCATATTGTCTCAAGATGCTCTACTGAAAATATGATTAAATTAAAAGCAACAAAAAACCCAAGAGTTTACTTTTACTTTTCTAGAACAAACATCTGATCTTTAACCAAACTTGAGTACCACATTATATGCATCAGTTATACAAACTGGTTCCCACGCTTTGCAGAATTTAAAGTTCTGGGATCTTTCTTTATTTTTTAACCTGAGACAAAAGACTTAGTCCTCATAGTTTGAAAATGGAAAGTATACTGCCTGTAGTCAGATAAAATGGACTGAAAATAAGCAACAATCAACATAACTGTTCCTTCAAGTGATAACTTACAGGGTAGAATTCAGATGTGCTCTGTAGTCATTATTTAAATATCAGTATGTTATGTGCCAGACAAGCACCTGCCAAATATACTTCATTCTTTCTTGGGCCAATTCCTAGAAGTGAATTAAATTATCTTTCACCTGTCTTTCTGGCTCTAGATTATTTGACTTTCAGTTTAATAATGACAAATTCTGTATGGTGTTTTTGTCCGCTGTAGACATTTAAGAAATAAAAACATAAGAATCAGGAGGTATAATTAATATCCTCAGTGTGATTGCATCTGCTTTTTAAATTATGAAGTGCATTTAGATATCAAAAGATAATGCATTCTGCTTACAAAATGAAGACCTTTGTTTTTCTTTAAGGTTAATGAAAATTTTTCTTTAATAAAATTACTATGTAAATAAACTTTTTCCTGAGACCACTAGGTTAGGAGCCACTGGCAATAGTCAATCTGGATTCCTGAGTCTTAACACAGCTAATGTAATAATGTTCTGCAGATTATCTAGAAAAGGTAAAAAACATTCATACCCTCACTATAACTTTATGCAGAGGAGTATTTCTACTGATTAAGTGGGATTGTTCGGAAGTTTATGCATAAGACCAATGCTCAAATTTTGGAGAAATACTATTCCATAAAATAACTGATTAATTTCCTCTTACTTCACTGATACCACATCATTTTTGAAATTTTTTAGAGAATGACAGCTTAAACTATTCCAGCTAAAGTACCATGAAAACCAAGACAAAAAGAAGGAATGCAAAAGGTGTCATAAATATTTAACATTTTAAATGTTCTACAATCTCTGCTTTCTAACAAAGTACGTAATAGATTTAAAATTCTTGCATTATTGTTCCTAAGGTTTATAAAATCACTACATTGAAAACTATAATAAAATTTTAAATTAATATAAAAAAAATTAAAAAAGACAGAAGAGCTTTACAACATAATAAGTACTGTTTCATGGTGTAATATTCATGTGAACCTTAACAACAAGGTAACAATACTGTTTTAGTATTCCACTAGTGCAGAAAACAGAAAATATCACAGCAACCTTTTGAAAACACAGATCACCTACATAAGCTAAGTTAAAAAGAGCATGCAATTCATGAATATGATTCATTACCATGGTTACAGGCTTTCAGCACAGGCCTCTGTGTGGTTGGACTGAGATTTTGTGGTATGTCTGCAAAAGCAAGAAAACAAAGGAAAATAAACACCTCTTTGAAAGTTACTGGATGGAGCATTGTAACAACATAAGCAAGCAGAAATATTTGAAAGTTAGATATTTCTAGGACAAAAGCTACAGTGGAATAAATGGATGCACTGCCAGGACAAGGGGACTTTTACCTCCTGTATACAGTGGTTATTACTATAAACCCCTACAATTTAAAATATATGTGGCTATATGGAAAAGCCTTAACCATCAGGCTACAGTGAGTTCAGTACATTGATCTCAGGAGCACTACAGGCAGCAGCAAAATAGCCTGAACATCCCTGATAGATAGATATCACTGCAAGAAAGAATTAAACCCCGAAGCCTTTAGACCACTGGACCCATAATGATTTTAGCTTTATTCAAAAAATAAAATGTAAAACAGAATATTCACCTTTAGGCCTTGGTGTTCTTTTCCTTCGATCTCGAAAAGCTGCACCTGACTGCAAGGCCTCCAACAGGCTATCCATCACTCCGGTCTCCTCACCTTCTGTAAGAGAAAAGAAAGGAACCCTCTGGGTAATCACAGCAATATGAAAGCATAGATAATATTAACAATAAGAAACAACAATAATTCGTGGTAGTATTAAAATCACTTATTTGAAACTTAACCAGAATTTTAGCATTCAGAACACTGCTCTCTCACAACTAAACAAAACGGATTTGGTCTTCCGTCAATTGCACTAGGCCAAATTTTATTTCGTTCATTTCACATTCCACTTTCTCAACCGTAGTTTTAAATGAAATGTCATTTCACTCATATTTTCATTTCAGTACCCTTTTGCAACTGCAAATAATCAGTTTCATGTCAGCTTTCAAGAGCTGTCCCTTAAGTGATTTGCTATATTAGACAAAAGAGATCATTTCGGTTATTGTTATAAAAAGTTGAAATTGTTTCTCAGCGGGAAGCTGAAGGAAAAATATTGGACTAAATAGGGTATAAAATGATATCCATAGGTAGCTTTAATCAAAAGCTATTTTCCTTTTATACTTAATGACCTGTGGTCAATATTGATGTAGTCCAGGAAAATATTTCTCATCATATTACACATGTGGGTATAATATCCCCCTACAAGAATTAAGAATATTACCATGATGTTATAATTAAACGCAAGCATTAAAAACATTTCTTATATTTCCTCAAATAAATATATCAGAAATCTTAGATATTTGAACCTAATTCATCCTTTGTTTCTACATTTTTGAGGATAAAAAACCCACAACCCCATGGATTTCCTATATAGTGAAAAACCTCCACAGAGCAATAAAGAACTAACTACATGACAGAAATCTCATTATGTCTCAGAAGGCTAAACTCCCAAGGTCAACATACACCTCGGATACAGTCAGGCACATCACACGATTTTGCAGATATTACTAACAGTGAACACATTTCTACTCCCAAAATTTGAGCTTTGATGTCTACACGAAAAATGCCATTAAATATAAAAAAAAGATTGTTTTCAAAATATCTATAGAAATATACATATAAACATATTTAAAGCTCGCAACAGATGTTCTGTAACATTGATTCAAAATTAAATTACATTTTCATAAACATGTTTTGTTTGTGATTTTACCCATTCCTTAATTTTTGCTAATTCTTTACGTATTCTTGTGTTTAGGGAATGATTTTGATTTCATTTTTGGAATTTATAAAATATATTCCACTAAGAAGAACATTCTTCCTTGTAGTACTTTGCCTGCTACTACTCCAAGATGCTGGTCCTCAAAGTGATGAAACTATAATCTGAGAACATCCTTACTTCATCTCTTTTCTCTATAGACTCAACTACTGGACTTAAAGAGCTATACATAAGGAGAAATAATGGAAAATTAGCAAATATTTTATAATTTTGCATAACATTGATCCCCATTTATTTTCTATGCAGTATATGGCAGATGTGGAATATAAGTGAAGACTGAAATACAGATTTTCTCTTGCTTTGAATTTAGTATAACATACTTCCTCTCTCATGACCAGCAGACCAGTACAGCAACTAACTTACTTAAAAAATATTACTCAGATTGCATATTTACCTTCTTTGTGTTCTTTTGTTGTTGTTCTCCTGTTAACGTTTTTTTCTATCTGACCTCATGCAATTCTTTAATATTCACATCTCAAATGAAAACAGTGACTGTTTCAGTTTAAGGTGATTCTTTAGGAACAAGCCATTAGGTATATTAAGGAACGTGAATGTTGGAGGAAAGTTTATACGCATTTTGGGTAGTAACAATTCAAAGAAGACTCAATAATATTACAGTCTCCAAAATAATACCATAACTGTTTATGAAAGAAGAGTTCATAAACTTTGTTTTAGGTAGTAGTAATAACAAGAAAAAAAAATTGCTTTCAATTCTATGTCAGCGTGTCATCGTTTGCTTTTTAAGCCTTTCTAAGACTATTATGGATTGCACTGTTATTCAAAAACATAACAGTTTTCAGTAGGAAAAAAACTGCATAATCTGTTATAAAATAAAAAGGCCAACTGAATAAAAACTATTACATATTTTAAATAATGGAATGGAAATACTGCAAAACCAACTTTTTGTCGCATAGCTGGAACATATTTAAGGGTACTATCTATTTTTCTTTCTTATCTGAAATACACTGTAGCCAGAAATTGGCTAATGTTTTCATTGACATGCAAAAGAGTTAATAGAAGAATAAATGGCACATATAAAAACTGAATTAA
This sequence comes from Gallus gallus, assembly GCF_016699485.2. Classification (NCBI taxonomy): domain Eukaryota; kingdom Metazoa; phylum Chordata; class Aves; order Galliformes; family Phasianidae; genus Gallus; species Gallus gallus. The sequence continues at coordinate 162,450,609 of NC_052532.1, read as the reverse complement.
AAAAGAAACTCCTCTAGTAATTTTATAGTATATGTGGATTTACTGAACAAAAATTAATGTCTGCAAATAAAAAAAAAAATCACAGTTGCTATTCTGCACTAAAACATGCAGAAAGCTTGTTTTTCAAACTTCTACATCTTCAGTTAGGCTCCAAATGCTGCTTTTTGATGCCTAAATCAGCAGTTGATTACAACACTTTCTATGAGGTTGTACAGCTAGCTATTAATACCCATACTGTTATCATCACTCTAGTCTGTTAGTAATAGGCAATAAATTACATTAATCTCCCTATTCTGAATCTGTTTTGCCTGTGACGGTAATTGGTGCATGATCTCCCTGTCCTTATCTATGACCCTTTTTTCATCATCTTTTCTCCTCCTCTTCTTTTGAGGAGGAGAGGTGAGAGAGCAGCATGGTAGAGACTGCCTGTCAGTGTAAAACCACAACATCTTCATATTTCACAAATGCAACAGAAGGAAAAGGGTGCAAGAACTAAGGGGATACTCATCAAGTTATCTGAAATAACAAGGACTTGATATAATCTTTGAAGTAAATCCAGGTATCATGGTAGCGTTCTAGCTTTTATATAATTAAAAAATAAACTTGTAGCACTGAAGGTACTGGGTTTGTTCTTGTCTGAATAATCAAGTCCTTGTCTCACAATTCATCAGTTAGCAAAATAAATATCTTTTTTTTTTTTTTCTTCACTAAAATATATACTGTTTTGTTTAGTTTTTTCCTCTTCAGCTGAGGATATAATTCAGGTCAAATATATTGCACCCAGTTCTTGATGATGTGGAATTTAGCTTCTAGGTTTAGCTATGGCATGTCTTTCACTATAACATAATAAATCTTCCGAGGCAAGTGAATACTAGTCTTGGGACAACAGCAGATATTTCCCAGATTATTCACACAAGGCTAAGCATGAGAGAAAAATATACAACTTAAGATATCTTAAGAATCTTAAGTGTTGATTAGAGAGATGTAAGAAAAAAAAAAATCTATCAGCAGCAGAAAATATATTTTTTTCTCTTTCAACTGCTCCACTGTAGGTTTGCTTGAATAATGATTGGCTGTAAGAGTACAACCCACAAAGTTGGGCAATGCAAAAATACAAGAAACTTCAGACACAGAAATTGTAGGTGGATGTGAAGGTTAGCTTTGTCCAGGAAATGGTGGAATTTCAGTAATGCTGCATGGATTAGAGCAATAACTCATAACACAACGTAAGTGCTCCTTTGACCCCAATCAACTCCTGTAAGAATGTTGTTACAATACACGGGGAAAAGAAAACTTCTGATGTACAAGTGCAAAGTTGAAATAGCTGTCAAGTATGCCTTGGATGGACTGGCTGAAAGGGCAGTTCCCCTTCCCTTGATAATTAAAAAGTGTTAAACTCAACTTCTTCCAGGAATGTTGCTATTCAATTGTCTTTCCTCAGAGGCAACTTCAGGAAAAAACATCTACCGGCTCTTCCCAAAATTACAGGTATATACCTCACAGAAATCACTGAAACAGTATAGTCCAGAATACAATGAGTTCAATTTCTTACTGGTGCCCAACACAAACCAGTAAGCCTGTGCTAGTACTTCAAAGCCCTAGAAATTATACCATTATAATATGATTTCACCTAATGACTGAATCACACGATAGAATCATAGAAAGGCTTGGTTTGGAAGGGACCTCAAGGATCATCAAGCTCCAACCCCCCTGCCGAAGCAGGGCTGCCAACCTCCCCATTTAATACTAGACCAGGCTGCCCAGGGCCCCATTCAACTTGGCCTTGAATGCCTCCAGGGACAAGGCATCAACAACCTCTCTGGGCAGCTTGTTTCAGCACCTCACCACTCTCTCTGTGCAGAACTTCCCCTTGATACCCAACCTAAATCTTCCCTCCTTCAACTTAAAGCCATTTCCCCTTGTCCTGCTATTATCTACCCTTTCAAAGAGTTGACTCCCCTCTCCCTAGGCTCCATTTAGGTACTGAAAGGCTGCACTTGGGGTCACCCTGCAGCCTTCTCTTCTCCAGGCTGAAGCACCTAATTCCATAAATGTTCTAGCTGAGGAGAGTTGGCTTCATTCTGTCTTTTTTTCTCCTGCTAATATTGTCCCATCTGTTAGTTGTCATACAGTGATTTTATGGGACACAAATAGTTTGTGACTCTGAGCATATGAATGAAAGCTGGATCTAAGTTCCAAAGAATTAAAAATAAGTGAAATGCGAGCTTCCATCATTCTCAAATTCTTAAAGATTGTTTGTTGTAATTAAGGTTGGTAACATTTTAACTTCCATACGTTAATTCATATCATAGAAAACCAAATGGAAATATGTGCTTTTAGAAGTGGTTCTGTAGAAGCGATTAGAAAGAAAACCTTGCTGATGTGTGGTACCTATTTCTGCATCTCAGTTGGATCCCAATTTCCCATTTAAATAATGAAACAGAGTGAAATCATCTTATTCTCAAACTTTATGGGAAATAAAAAAAGTGTAAAATTATGTTCATTGCAATTCTACAGATTGCATTTTTTCTGTGACAGCCGAAGATAGCCACTGTAAATCCCCTTTCCACTGACTTTATCAGGAATCAATCGTATTGATTCTAGATCCAATATGAGTTTGCCACAGCAAGCTTTTCTGAGAGAATCACAAAAAGATTTCCTGGGGGAACTTGGACTTAGAGAAGAATGAACTGAATACCAAATCTTTGAATTGGTGAACCCTCGGACTTGGTACTGAAGGAATACTGTAACATCTTCCTTAACAATCTGGATGATGAGACAGAGAGCACCTTTAGCAAGTCTACATTTAGTGAAAAATCCAGAGGAATGGCTGATGAACCAGATGGCTGTGTTCCCATTCAGAGGGACCTCGAGAAGCTGGAGAAATGGGAAGACAGGATTCTTTATGAAATTCAAAAAAGGAAAATGAAAAAATCACCATGAGTCAGCAGCATGCCTTTGGGGCAAAGAAAGCCAAGGAAGAACACTGCCAGCTGTTGAAGGCAGGACATCCTTTGCCTCTGCTCAGTGCTGATGAGACACATCTGGAGGATGAGCAGAATGGACATAACTGAGCAAATTCAGTCAAGTGCCAGTAAGATGATTATTGGGCTGCAGCATTTCTCCTGTGAGGAAATACTGAGAGAGGTGGGACTTCAAGTCCAGAGAAGAGAAGGCTCAGGGAGATTCTGTCAACATGTCTAACCATCTGATGGGGTTGTGGGGTGTAAAGAAGACTGAGCCAGACTCATCAAACAGGTGCCCAGAGACAAGACTGGAGGGCTATGGAAGCAAACTGAAATTCAAGAAATTGCATTTAACTTTTTTTTTTTTTTCTGTTGACTGTAGTCAAATGATACAACAAGTGCCCTGTAAGTACAATGGAAACTCTAAATATGGCTACATTAGAAAGTAGTTTACCTTTCTATTAAATCATCAGAGACTAAAAATAAAAGTCTGAAAATAAAATAGTTTACCTCCATATAATACCTACTCAACACAGGATATTCTACTAATGTGTTTTATTGCATTGCCCAATAATATATTCAGAAAGTTAATTTAAATGCTCAAACTTCTTATGACCCACTTTCTTTTATTTTATTCTTTTTAACAGAAAAACAGAACTGCTAAATTAATCTAAATGCTAAGTTTTAGTTACTTCTATTTAACTACTTATAATTAAACAGACCATGTTTAAGCACTGTTATCTAAGATTAAGATCTGGTTAAGATCTGATTGGACAGCTAATTGAACAAAGTCAACTATGTACAAAGAGGTCAGTCAAATTTTTACTGTTCATGTATGATTTCTCTGTTTTCTTTACACATTACAGCTCAACTCAGATGACACTGACAAGAAAGATTGCAATCAATCTGCCTTTCAGGCCAGTCAAGAACAAGTACTTCCAGTTTCAGAGAGTATAAAAAAAATAAAAACAAATAAAAAAGATCTATTAGTAGAGACTTGCCAATTACAATTGCTTTTAGAAAGCAGTTAGAACCACTCTATTTGCATTCTTATGTGAAATTAGCTTCTCATATTATATTCAGCTACAGATATTCTCCTATATGTGGGGATGACTATGAACATCTGCTTCTTTGCTACTGTTTGCCTCTGAAGGAGTTCACTGAGTACAGAGAAAGACATTACTATTGCCATTCTAACTTACAAACAACTAATAAATCAGAATATATAAACAATGATCACTCACACTGACAGCCGTGTTACAGAGATGAGAGACTGAAGGAACTTTAAAAGTTACTTATTTCTCACTTGTGGACTGGTGACACAGCTGAGCTTAGACAAAGGAAATCTTCCTGCAGCTTTGGGTAGGCAAGGCCCTTTCTGTTTAGCAGCTGTAAATGCACAAGAAAGCCAGGAAGAGACAGCTCAAAGGACCACCTAACCCTGCATTTGTTGGCAGCCGACAGCAAACATCTTTAAGAGGTCAAGATAAACACATTTTAATACGGAAGTTAAAATATGTAAGGATGCCGTCCTGGTCTCCAGCAGTTTATGATTCAGAGACTTTATATTTGCATTCAACAGTTTTCAATAAATAGAAGCTGCTAGAGAAATTAAGTAATTTTTGTTAGCTTCAGAATACAAATATTTTGGTATGCAGTAACACTGTACTTCTGCAAAACCACTGCGGTATTGCTTGGTGAAGATAAGTGTCACACTGAACAGCATAGAAACAGAAGCAACAACAGACTCAGTGTGAAAGAAGAGTCAGGGACACGACCTTCTCTTCTGCTAGCTTTCCAGCAATGGCAGAAGAGGTTCTTGGCTTTTTTACAGCCTTGGACTACGGAAATGAAAATTATGCTTTGGTAATTATACTGATTCCTTCTCCCTGTTGCCATCGGAAAGAAGAAACTTTTGATGATTTAGGGGGAAAAAAAAAAAAAAAAAAAAAACTACTGGAAGAAGAAAAGGTATTTACAAGTAGTTCAAGTGAGAGATTAAAGAGGACTCTAATATGTCCCTGCTTATGGAGGAGATGAGGGATAGTATTTGGAGTAGAAATTATAGAATCATAGAATCAACAAGTTTGGAAAAAATCTCTAAGATCGCCTAGTCCAACCACCCACCTATCACCAGTTTTTCCCCACTAAATCACATCCCTCAGTACAACATCTAAATGTTCCTTGAACACCTCCAGGAATGGTGACTCCACCACCTCCCTGCACAGCCCGTTCCAGCACCTGACCATTCTTTCAGAGAAGAAACATTTCCTAATACCCAACCTGAACCTCCCCTGCAACCTGAAGACATTCCCCCTAGCCCTATGGCATGGGAGAAGAGGCCAATCCCCACCTCACCACAATGTCCTTTCAGGTAGCTGTAGAGGGCAATAAGTTCTTTCCTGAGCCTTCCCTTCTTCAGACTAAACAATCCCAGTTCCCTCAGTCGCTCTTCGTAAGACTTGTGCTCCAGATCCTTCACCAGCTTTGTTGAGCTTCCCTGGACATACTCCATAGCCTCGATGCTTTTCTTGTAGTGAGGAGTCCAAAACTGAGCACAGTACTCAAGAGACAATCACCTCTCTACTCCAGCAGGCTATACTATTTTTGATACAAGCCAGGATGCCATTTCTTCTTCTTGGCTACCTGGACATACTGCTGGGTCATGTTCAGCCAAGCATCAGCCAACACCCCCAGGTCCATTTCCTCTACACAGTCTTCCAGCCACTCTGCCCCAAGCCTGCAGTGTTGTCTGGGGTTATTGTGGCCAAAGTGCAGGACCCTGTACTTGGTCTTGTTGAACTTCATCCCAGTGGCCACAGCCCAGCTATCCAGCCTGTCCACACCCTTCTGTAGGACCTTCCTACTTCCAGGCAGATCAACTTCCTGCCAACTTGGTGTCATGTGCAAACTTACTGAGGTTCTGTTCAATCCTCCTGTCCAGGTCATCAATAAATATACTAAACAGGACAGGCCCCAGTGTCCTGGAAATGTCTGCTCAAACAAAAAACTGCTATCTGCACATACGCAAAATGTTAGAGCTATAAATTCCAAAGATGGCTCCAGAGATTCCCACTGTTTTTAAAGGTATACTATTTAAAGTTTCAAGCATTTTGTACACATTTGTTTAGAAATCTTACTGCTATGACATAAATGAGAGAACAAAAGTCAATAAAGATATGTCTGTAGATAATTTTTTTAAAGACTGCTGTTTGTTTTGACTATGTCTTTCACTCAAATTTTGGCGTTATTTATTTTTTCCCATGCCTTTATATAATTTCCCAAATGCTGTTCAGCTACTATCTCCACAGGTTTCACTTCTAAGTAAAACTTTCAGGAAAAAAGAAAAAAAATTGTTTCTGCTAAACCTTGCTAAACCTTTTTTTTTTTTTTTTTTTTTTTTTGGAGCTTAGTATAAATACTTCATACAAGTATTTGTGAAGTTCTTCATAAATATGAAGATAAGTTCTTTATAAGTTCTTTATAAGTTCTTCAACAAGAACAGTAACTGCTGCATTCTGAGTCTATGGATTACTAGCAAGTGCATAAACTACTTACTGCATGTTTCAGAAGATTTAGCACCTTTGAGATCTTGTCAGAATATGACTTGTGACTACTACTAGTTGGTTTTTAACTAATATACACTCTGATCAGTTCTATTCCTTTTTGTACTACAAGTATCTAATTCCCTGAACATCCTACAGTGTGAGATCCGATGAGGTTTTGCTGTATCTCAACTTCTGATATGGCCTCTGAAGATGTATTGCACATTGTTTTTCAGGCTATTTTTTTTTAATGAAACATACCTGCATATTCATCATTCTCTGCATTAGTTTCAAGTACAAACATGACAAATATTCTTGAGGGAACATCTGCTTTCAATAATTTATGCTTTTCTGCCAAGGCAATACAGTTGCAGCTAAAAAACAAGCTCCACGCTTAGTGAGATATCAGCTCGTGTCTCCTATGTCTACTTTCCTGCGGATTCAGGAATGTGGATTCATACTTTTCCTGTGGATCCAACTTTGTCATGAGTTCATTGTTAACTGCCCACAGAGTATTAATGCTAGTAAGTAACTAAACAATGACATAAAGTCCCGTAATTCCTTCCGCTTAAGTCCTTAAGAATAAATTTAAATAACAAAAATGTTACCTCGGGAGTCCCCTTGTTGAAGAGGACACAAGTAAGTATCAGTGGCACAACTAAAAAGTCAGGGCACAAGTAGAAAGTGTTATCAGTGGTAGGGAAATTCTGAAAGGGAAAACTCCTTAGAGGGACCTTACACAAAATACTTGTTGGATATTAATGTCATACCCTCAGGATTTCTACATATATACGATTAGTAGAACTGTTGCCTGCTTAACAGTAAATTTAATTGCACAAAACATATATACCAAACTACATAAAATCTAGCAATAATCCTACAGTCGCCCAGAACTTGAGGTTTGTGTAGAAAATCACCCCACAGACAACAGATAAGTAACATATGTTAGAAATCACTGATGACGTTTCAATTGTTATGGATCAGAAACTGATTTTTATAATATGCAACACTTGCAATCCTTCACTCCCCTCAGAGGGAAGGAACACCATTAAGAACTATTGATTCTCCATTCCCAGTGAGATGAAATTAATACAATGGAGGCCTTATGAACTTACGCTAGACAGGGAAAATAGGGTCTTTGAGGGTACCTATTAATATAGGGAGTATTGCTGTTGTTTAATTTCATCTGATGGAATCAGAATTTAATTACTTAATTATGTTTACAGTTTTCATTGTTTAAACTGTCAGTGCTGGGATACTCGGTGCCTTTTTGTTTTGCAGAGCACTTCTCAACTACTGAAAATATTCATATCTCACAATGTAGCTGACAGTAATAACGAAGAATCAAAGCATAAAACACTTCTAGCAGATCTGTGAAACATGTGATTCCTCTTTTTCCCTAAACCAGTAAACAATACAAAAAGCTCTGCAAAAAGGAATGCTGCAAAATTGACTTCAAATTAAACTACAACTTTCTAAAGCAACAGAAACATGGATTTAAACCCAGTTTATTGTGGTAAAAGTGAAACTGAGAAACAACAATGAAAACAAACTAAACATTAGATTTCCCATATAGAATGTTAAGAAATCATTTGGATGTCACTTCATTGCTTTAGAATAAGAAAGGGCATCCTTTGTAAATAACCACTGATTAAAGTGGTGTGGCTTGTTATTTAAATAGTATTCAAGGAAAGACACAATGAAGATGCCACAATGATGGAGTTCTCAATTATATTACAATAAATTTAGCTGGTGTTATCACAGTTATAGAATTCTTTACACTGTGATAAGATTAAAATAACTGACTGATGTGCTTTCTGCTAAGAATCTGAACAGCACAAGAAAGCATGTATCCGAATGTTAATAGTATGAAGACAAGTGATATTTACATAAAGATCCTCTTCTACAAATTATTTACCTTTGTAACCATAGTATGTGATAATTTAGACTGTCTTCACAGGTGCAAGTAAAGTAAAAGCAATCTTACTGATAAAGTATCTTGTGATGAATATCAGTTTGTATATCAGAGATAATATAGAGGGCTGATTTTGTTACCATACATTTCAAAATACCAAAAATAATCACTGTCTAAATATTCAGAATTTTTACTGAGTTCCATATGGCTTTCAAGTTAGGATGGAACTCTGAGGAAAATGTGGAACTTATGTCTATATTATGCGAATTTAAGCTTTAGCCTGTTATAACAGGGAAGCATTTGAGCTGTGATCATTAGGCCATTGAAGTGTTACTATATAAGACGTAGAGATGCAGAATGTTAGCAAACTACAGTTTACAAGGATTTGGATACAGCATTGGGTTAAGTTTCAAAAAGGCACACACACACAGAAAAAAAACTTGCAAGAGAAAAAATCATGCAATTCCATATAAATAACAAAAATCTAAGGTCTTATTAGCAGAAGTTTGAATTTAGATTATAAAGTTTAATGCTTTTCAAAATATTCATAAGATCATTAAATATATTTTACAATTTAGAAAATATGAATATATTTATAGCTTAAATATAAAAAAAAATCAAAGCAAAAGCTTTATGAAGATGTATCACACACTATGCATATTTACCTAATTTTAGGAAATGACCATATAGACGCTGAAGTTGGTGTAATGTATTTCAAGGCAGTCTAATGCAGAAGAATGGATGACAGCATGTCACTTACGATCTACAAGTCAAAGTTATCATTTGTATATCAAAGGCAAAACAAAGGCTAAGAAGACTATTAAAGTTCAGGAGAAGGCTAGTCTATTGTAGGACAACTCATTCTCATGTTTGAATTGTGTCACTTACTACTGATGAAATGACTGTATTCACCCATAACTTATTAATCAAAAGTTATCTGAAATTTGGGATAACACTCCTTTTAAGTTAATACAATCTATGTAGACAAACCTGGTACGTGACTGGTGGATACAGTCCTAGAATGCTGTATGCAACTTACTGCTCAATTAAAGTATAAGTTAGGTGAAATCCATATTTTTCTTATGTAACTAAGATCTTCGGCTTTTCTGAAGGCAAAAAAAAAGTCAGTAATATTCCCCAAATAGCTAACTTTTCTTTTAGCGTTACATAAGTCACTTATTCAAGATGAATTGCTTCATGCAGCAGAAGGTGACACCATAGACAAGACAACCTTACCCTTCAAATAAATTTCAAAAGCAGGTAAGAGATGAAGCAATCCAAAGAACAGGACTTCAAGAACAAAGGAGAATCTAGACTTAAGTGTCTATGTTGTAAACAAGACCAGTGGTTAACAAAAGAAGATCAGGATGATGCTATTAACCCAGTTTAAGCACTGGATAGAAGTTCAGGCCTTGAATTAATAGGTATGCTCTGAAAGCCGGAGCTCCAGAACTGTAAACACACCATAGTCACTCTTTAGCAATTAACAGTCGCTGAAAAATGCACAACTTAAAGCATGGGAAAAGACTGCTCTAATATTTAAGAAAAGAACTGGCAGCTAAGTAAGAAAAAAAAAAATCAGCTGAAGGCACTGCTACAGCCTGGGAAGGACTGAAGGACTAACCATCATGTAATCTAAGGATAAGAGAACAAGGGTTGGGAGCTGTCTAGAAACTAAGCCACCTTGCTAAAGCATGAGTAGGGAGAGAAAGAGAAGACAAGAGAAAAAAAAATATCCAATTCTGTCTTGTCTTGCTGAAGGGCTCTCAAATTTGTTCATGTCATTTTGCCGGCAATCAACGGTAGTTTATCACTACTAGCTATACAAAAGTAGCTCTATGTTTTTGGCTTTTTTGTTTTGTTTTGTTTCGTTTTGTACTCACATCAGACTTAAGAGAACGAATATTAAGGACTGACTGCTTGAATACATATTGATAGTGATTAAAAGTAAAAAATAATTTGTAGTGAAAATTAAATATAATATCTAAGAATAAGCATCAGTCTAATAAAGTTCTGTCTGAACATGTAACAAACAGTTAAGAAAGTCAGAAGTGGCATATAGCACAGTGATACATAGGCATCCTTAACCTTCATGTCATTTGCAGTTAAAACAAGATGTTACTGAAAACTGAGAGTAGAGGTGCAGAGTACACCATGATTGTTCAGTTAAAAAAAATGCTGTAAAGAATCAGTCAGTACATATAGACTATTCTCAAGTATGCATATGTTTAAATGCAAGAAAATATTTTCTGGGATGGTGACATCAAGGAGTTTTGAGTGGCTTCATTCACACAACATTTGAAATAATGTTCCTACAAATCCAATATCTGATCTAGAAACCCTATAAAGAAGTGAAATGTAGCAGAAAATCAGTTACTCCACATTGTCACCCTTAGATAAGAGTGTTTGTGCATTTAGACCGAGAGAGGGCTTGGTTAAAAGCTTGTCAGCAGGTCAGATGTAAACATTTTGTGATTGATCCACAGATTCTTAAAGATCAGACTTAGTCTTTCAATGAACAAGCTGTGGGTAGGAAAACAGCAGAAAAAAAGTAATTTTCTTTCCTTTCTTTTTTTTGTAAGTCTCTGCTATTCTTCTTAGTAAATATGGTTGCAATAAAACTGCCAAAGTAAAAAAAATAAACAACCTCCCCTTCCCCCAAAGCTCCCACTTTTCATATCACTGTTGCAGTACTTCCTGACAAATAAATATACCGTAAGTGCTTTCCACTGCCAGAATTTGGGTTTTCTAATAGACTTTTAAAATGACAATTCAAAGTGACAAGTACAAGAAACCTTACAAAGAGCTCTGCAGAACAACAACAAAAAGAAACCAACAGCAGCAATGGCCAATTTAACAAATATCAGATCCAATACATTTATAGTTTCAGGTGACTCCAGGATCCTCTTTTCCCATTTGATGAAGGACTTTAAGTAGCTGATAACAAAGGAAAGAAATCTCTTTCTGTACATTTACGTGATCTAATAAAACAGACAAACAAAAACAATCTACTAACAGACAAAGTAGCTATTTATTCAATGACTTAGATGATTTCTGAATGACAAATACATAAAGTTCACAGCCACAGCAGTTGAAGGAGTGGGTTTAGCTACCAGAGGCCTATATACACATGGGCATATGACTCAGAAATCTTTAACACTGAACCTGTTTCACACTAAGTTTCAACACAAATACAGGAAAAACGAGACTGAGAAGAACTTTAGTTTTCCCAAAAGGACTATCAGTTGTATACCCAAAGCACTATCAGTCATTCTTAAGACATGTCTTAGAGAAGAATAACTAACCTTTTTTGAAACACTTCCAACCATGCAAAAATACAGCCACTATTTCACCCCTTTTCAAGTCTTCTATACTTTAAAAGAGCGTCACATTAACTTCTAAAAAATTTACATTTCTTTGTTTTGAGGAGAGTCTCTTGGTTTCTATCTTAATAGAAAACTTTAGTATCACACCTCAAGGCACACATCTACTCTGGATATTAGTGAAACGTGGAAGAGACAGATAATCATTTATTCCAAAGGTGTGAACCAAGGTTTGAGTGGGGAACTGTGTAACAAGATCTGCTCAGAAAAAATGAAAGTAGCTCATGATAATTTACACTGAAAGTCGTACATCATTCTGAAGGATTCCAGAAGCTCAATCTAAGATAAAATATAGTAGTATAGAGAATCATCAGAGATCTTCTTTACTAACAGGGAATTTACAGTGTCTGTAGTCTCTTGGTACAAAAGACAACACAGAATAAATGAATAACTTTAAAAATGCATGGATGAGGTTACTTTGAAGGTGTTTCAATAGGGACCTGTTGGAATAACAACTGACATATTCAGAGAAGAATCCACAGTACTTCAGACTAGGCTTATTCTCTTAAAAGAACAAAACGAATATGTAATCTTAGTTAAAAGAAAAAAAAATAGCTTTATGACTTGGAGAATATTTATTCTCAGGTAACATAACAGGTTCTTGGCATAACTGAACTTATTTGTGATTCAAGGTATACCAACCTCCGCACCAACCTTACCTTTCTACATTACTCACCTGTTTTCATTTCTAACAAACGCTTTTTCTTTTGTTGCCTCTCTTGTTTTTCTTTTTCTGCTTTCTCTTTAGCTATTTTAGCACGTCTCTGTTTTTCTTCTGCTTCTCTCCTTCTTATATTCTCCTTTACTGCTTGCTGTGCAAAAAAAAAGGGGTGCATTAAAACTGAACTCTTAGCAAAAAGAAAGTTGAGCTTAAAAACAAGGAAAACTTAAAAATTACATATTCTAACTAATCTGATTTTATCAAATATTTTACATTCAACATACAGTGCATTTTATTCAGAAGAACATGCAAATTCAGAATAAATACATTAAAAGCATACTAATCAGCTCCAAATGGGATTATAAAGTCAGCAAGAATTACAGCTTAAAAGTATATACATTAATGAAGGAAGAAGTCAGAATATCTAAACAACCTGCTTTCAGAAAACCATAAATTTATGTTCTTTACTTGTATTTCTAAAGGAATTTCAATATCTATTATTTCTCATAACGCTACTAGACCAAAGGAAACAAAATTGCTTTGGTGACTTATTAGTTAATTTTTCTTATTGTTACCTACATAAGCATTAGTTCACTGAGTTTATAAATTGTATTTTTCTGGTTAATATTCCTACTACATTCCTTATTTTGTATCATAAGTACTCCAAAGCTTCCAATAAAGCCAAAATAGAAATCAGAGTTTTAAAATAATTATTTTGCATATCTAGACACTAAGAAAAAAAAACATCAAATTCAATAATATTTTTTAAAAGTGCTTTTAAAGTAAACTTATTATTTTAATGTACGCTGTGTATGCTGGTACATAGCTATATGGGTTACGCCAAATGTAAAGTGCATTGCAGCTGGAATACACGTGCCAATACGCATGCTCAAAATCTCCCTTAATTTCTGTATGTGTTAAAGTAGTTTCACATAGAGAGTATTCTTAATGTAGTTTTAAAGAAGGTCTTACAAGAAAAACTAACTTAGCATATTATTCTTCATTGCATAAAAAGTTTCTCTTTTCATACTGCAGTTATATACAATGTCCCACCTTTCACAACAGATCAAAGTTGTCCCCTCCTACAAAATATCTAAAACTTTCTTAATTTCTTATGCAATATTGGCATGTTTGCAATGATAGTTATTGTTTCATGTTGTTTTTAGAAGAAAAATCTCTAGCCTGCCATTTGAGAAAATATAAGAATGGACTGAAGAATCCACTCCTCTGTTCCAGGACAGCCTGGTCTAAGTGGTTGGCGACCCTGCTCGTAGCAGGGTTGAAACCAGATGATCTTTGAGGTCCTTTTCAATCCAGGCCATTCCATGATTCTATAATTCAATACAGCATAGATAAATATGGATTATAGCAATATTTGCAAAGGCATTGCTTGTAACATCACTGCAATAGACAGCGATGAAAGATAAGGAAAAAATGTACATGGATTTTGTAAGGAAATGCTGCTTCTTGAAAACTGATGAATAAGCTTTCAATCATGAAAAATGACTGTGAAATGAAAGGCCTTTTTTTTAAATACAGCAAAACTTTACTTCCATAGTATCTTCTCCAGGGTCACCCCTGTCAATTTTCTTGACAGGGGTGGTAGGGAGAAACCTGCTAAAGAATGCTAAAGTTCTAGATTGAATTAGTTTTAACAAATTAGTTGCAGATTTTCAGACTGAGCATTCAATAAAATAAACTAGACAGCAAAACTCTAAAGGGACTTGAGCACAAGTACAATATTGGAAGGAATTACATACTTGCCTAACAGAGCACTGAAAGAAAATTCTACTTCACATCAACTTTTCTTCCTCAAAATAATATCAGTAGAACTCAGTCTCAGCTTGTAACCATGCAAATTTAGATATGTATTCCTTTCTAACTAAAATGGTCAATGGGACTCAATTTAGTAGCTCACACCTTCATATCCAGTGCACACTGGTTGCTCTGGAGTATCACATCCTGCTTTTGGCCTCTCCGTCAACAGGCCAACAGCCTCCCACAAGTCCTGTGATATAACTTAGAATTTCAGGCTGATGATGCCTCAAACACCACTTAAGACACCACTCCAAGACATAAGTACTTCTGTTGATAGAGCTACTTTGACAGCAACAGCTAAACAAAAACTTAGGTGACTGCATGCCATCAGATAAAGCAAGATGCGGATGCCTACATTTAGAAGTCTACGTCCTGGAATCAAATCCTACCCTACGTGTTCTATGTCTCATGCTGTTTGCATTTCAAAAACCAAATGTCTTAATATTAGATTGTTCAAAAAGCCTAAAATACTACACACAGCCTGACCACATCTACTATATACCAGCACAGTATGCAAAGTTATTGTTCAGAAGGGCTACAGAAGTAGACAGGATTTGCATACCATGCCAAAGCTTAGAGTTTCTGGAATGAAGGTACTCTTGGGTTCTCTCTTGTGCTTTCCTGGATCATTTGTGATTTTTAGGTATTTGTATAATACAAAAGATAAATGCTCTAGTGTCTAGGAAACAAATGTTAATGTCTTTTCCCCCGTATATGCTTTTACTATAGCACCAATTCAAACTTTTCTGTCATTTCTGCTGCAAAGCAATCTAGTAGCAATAGGAGCAAGGGGTTTCTGTAGTTCTGTGATTAGTATGTTGCACTTAAGAGTTGCTGATACAAAGAATCTTTTGCTTTCTCCTACACATGCCACTGCAGGAAAATTCTAACCATTAGAGAAAAATAAGAAGGGAAAATATTACAATTGATTCACATTATTTCAGAAAGCTGTTTTTCTCATGGAAAGGAGTGAGCCTACTAGCAGTACATCCAGCTCTATGAAAGCACAGGTGAACAGAGATTTCAGATAAATAAGATGCTGCAGTAAGTGTATTGGGAACTTATCTGCAGGTATTACAGCACTGAAGAAAAGGCGCTTCACCCATATTTTGGGTTCGGCCAACCAAATGTGCACTAGATTTGGTAGTCACAGAGTGTTAATGTTAGCTGCTATAGCCAGCAATGAAGTACAAAGTGCATTCGAGTGCTAGCTATTAACTTGAAATCTATGGCTCCAGATTTTAAAATGCTTAATTTTCATTAACTGAAAAATACAGAAGTATTGTAAGTAAATAAAAGTGTATTTAAATTGTCAGCATTGAATCACAGAATCACAAAATCATAAGGCTGGAAAGGACCTACAAGATCATCTAGTCCAAATGTCCTCCCATTACCCTTGCTACCACAAACCTCTAAACCATACCTCATAGCTTGTCATCCAGATGCCACTTGAATACTGCCAGGGACGGTGACTCCACCACCTCCCTGGGCAGGCCACTCCAGTGCCTGAACACTCTCAGAGAGAAAAAGTTTTTCCTTATGTCTAATCTAAACCTCCTCTGGTACAACTTGTGGCCATTTCCTCAGATCCTGTTTGTTGCCTGGGAGAAGAGGCCAAACCCCTCCTCATCGCAACCTCCCTTCGGGAAGTTGTCGAGTGCAATGAGGTCTCCTCCGAGCCTCCTCTTCTTCAGACTAAACAATCCCAGCTCCCTCAGCCGCTCCTCATAAGACTTGTGCTCCAGACCCCTCACCAGTTTCGTTACCCTTCTCTGGACATGTTCCAGGGCCTCAGTGTCTTTCTTGTAGTGAGGGGCCCAAAACTGAACACAATATTCAAGGTGCGGCCTCACCAGTACTGAATACAGGGGGATGATTACTTCCCTGCTCCTGCTGGCAGCACTATTTCTAATGCAAGCCAGGATGCCATTTGGCCCTCTTGGCCACCTGGGTATACTGTCGGCTCATGTTCAGCTGAGTATCAACCAACACCCCCAGGTCCCTTTCCTCTTCACAGTCATCCAGCCACTCTGTCCCAAACCTATAGCGCTGCATAGGGTTATTGTGGCCAAAGTGCAGGACCCTGCACTTGGCCTTGTTGAACCTCATCCCATTCACCTCAGTCCAGCTATCCAGTTTATCTAGATCCCTCTGAAGGGCCTCCCTACCCTTAGGCAGATCGACACCATCTCCCAACTTGGTGTCATCTGCAAACTTAATGAGGGTACACTCAATCTCTTCATCTAGGTCATCAATAAAGAAATTAAACAAGATGGGCCCCAGTACTGACCCATGGGGGACACCACTTGAAACGGGTCGCCATCTGGACTTAACTCCATCAACCACTACCCGTTGGGCACAGCCCTCTAGCCAGTTCCTTACCCAAAGAATGGCACACCTGTCCAGGTATTTGTTTGCTCGACAACAGAGATGACATAACTTAATCTTCCCATGTGTAGCAATGACTAAAACTGTATTTTTGTTTTAGACTATTTAAGAATCTAGTAATGGCATAGCACTAAGTTTAAACATCTTTTGAGCTAAGTTTTCCAAACACCTTCCATTTCTGTCAGTAATCAAAACCAATTCTAAACAATTCTGAAAATCAGGCCTCAGGTGTCTCACACTAGGTATCTCAAAAATCTTTTCCAAGTAGACTAAAACCTGAGCAACTACTCAATATTTTGTTTAGTGTCACTGAATGATAAGTGGTTTCATGCCTTATCTACACACCCTCTTCATATAGCCTTCAAATTGTGCTCTGCAAGACAGAATTATTAATTTTCCTCAAGGTTTCTTCTATCATGCTCATCAATAACAACTAACTGTTTCAAAGCATTAATGAATCTATCTTTATAACATAGCTGTGAAGCAGGCTCATAGTATCTGTCCTAGTTCTATGGACACAGAAAGCAACTATGGGGAAATTAAGATAAAGGACAACCCCTACTTTGTATCTCCAATTCAAGATGAATCTGATCACTTAGAATTCTTATTCCACAGCATTTAAATAGAAGGTGTGGTTTAAAAATTAAATTAATACAACTGTTTTGTAATATTTAGAATTTTTGAAATCAGTTTCCTGGGTTTCAAATTAGGAACTGAACAAGTTTGGAAAATGTAACTGTTACCTGTGTTTGAAAAGTCAGATATACAGAATCACAGATTAATTTAGGTTGGAAAAGACCTTCAAGACCATGAAGTTCAACAATCAGCCTGACCTACCAAATCCCATCACTAAACAATGTCTCCTAGTGCCATGTCCACACACCTCTTAAATACCGCAGGGCTGCAGGCTCCACCACTTCTCTGCACAGCTCATTCCAATGCTTGATCACCTTCTCCAAGAAGAAATTCTTCCTAGTACCCAATCTAAACATTCCCTGACACATCTTGAGACTGTGTCTTCACTACTATCAATTGTAACCTTAGAAAAGAGACCCTCTTTGCTGTTATCTCGTTCCAGATAGTTGCAAAGAGTGATGAAGTTTCCCCTCAACTTCCTCCTCTCCAGACTAAACAATCCCAATTCCTTCAGCTGCTCCTTGGAACACTTGTTTTCTAGTCCCTTCACCAGCTTTGTCACTCTCCTGTGCATGCACTTGAGCAACTCAATACTTTTTCTGGTGGAGAGGGGTCCAAAACTGAAAACAGGATATAAGGCATGGTCTCACTAGTGCTGCATACATGAGGATAGCCACTCAGGCCAGAATAAGATCAGCCATCTTGATCACCTGGGCATACTGCTGGCTCATGTTCAGTCAGTTGTCAACCAGAACCTCCTGGCCCTTTTCTGATGGGAAAGTTTTCAGCCACTGTTCCCAAATTCTCTGTCACTGCATGGGATTATTACAACCCAAGTACAGGATCCAGATCCAGCACTCACCTTCGTTGCATGTCATGCAACATGTAACTTGCTGAGCAAAATTATTTTGATTGAAGATGGTACCTTCTAGAATTTTAGTCATTAAACTCTGAAGCAGCAGAGCTTCGATAATCTTTACACATTCTAATAACTCTGCTAAATATGTGCTAAATATGTGTTCCATTTTATGTTCTTTCCTCAAAATAGAAGGACAGAGGAATTTCAAAACAAGTTTCAGTATATATAGAAGGAGTATTTTCCTTGACTACACCCTCTGACATGTCTGAAAACATTAAAAAATAATGACGACAACAAATAAACAGAACTGGGAAACACAGGAGCAATTTAAATATACCATAATGATAAGTGTTATGCTGCAATAAGGAGATGGCAGAATGAGAAACTGAATCTTTCTACAGATCAACAGCAGAGCTTGATCACCACACCAGGCTAATCACAAAGCTCATTCTAAGATTTCTTTCCTGCGGGATCGTAGCTTACAAATTAAGCCATGTAATTAGAAGTAGCCACAAACAAACAAAGAATGACCACAAAAACCATAGAAAATCAACAAACTCTCCCTGGCCCCCATAACCTTACCAATCTGAGCATAATTATAAATAGCCAAGACAGTAATCCTCACTAATCCTAAACAGGAGCTTCAAAAAAGTATTTCAGACTTCCCTAAATTTGCTTTGGCATTTGAAATTGAGGGTTATGTCAGTCTTGAGTATGCATTCTGAAGTATATAATCAAATCAATCCTTCTTCCAGAAAAAGAATACTGGCAATGATGAAAGAACTTGCAATATTTTTTGGAGGACAGCTGAAATTTGCCAAGACAATAGTTTGTAGCCATACATAGTGAGCTCCAAACGTTTAAAGAAATACTCTGGTGAGAAATTTCTACTTTTAAGAAGGAATTCTCGTTAAAACTCTTAAATCATATTTTGGTAGAACAAAGAATAATAAAAACACCACATTGAGATTAAATAATACCTATTATTAGTATTTGTAAACATAATGAAAATGTGTTGGGATTCATAAAATACCTAAAGAAAAATTTAGACTTCCAAAAAACTTTAAAATTTTATGATGAGCTATTATTGCACTATTTGTGAAAGTTTATATATATGTTTATATATAATGGTTGCAGGATGATGCCCTGTGATATAAGAAAGACTGAACTAACTTCATAATCTATGACTATTTTAGATAAATCTAAAGCAAAGATCTACTAACTGAAAGTGAGTTTGAATTATGCTTTTGACGGTGTACAGAGCTTTATACATGAAAAGCTATCTAAAAATAACCTGCATCAGTCTAATGGCTGTTTCTCACAGATAATAAAAACACTAAAAACTATAAAATAATTCTTAGGTACTTCTCCCCAAAAGATAATCCCTTTAAAAGGTGTAATAAGAAAGATTTTCAAATGCATAGAAAACAAACTCTTAGAGAACATTATCATTAAATAAAGTTTTGGATTTGGATTTTGTATGGGAAAAGAATACACAGAATGACAGCTAGTTTTTATTTTTAAGTAAATAATAAGCATCCTTTAAAAAGAAAAAGCAGTTTTAAGAAAGGTGGAGTTTCATAGTTTTCCTATTCAGGTTATAAATAAACATAAGATGTTCAGTTTTAAATTACATTCATCATTATAAAGAATTTCCATTTCTTTCAAAAAGAAATAATCCAAGAATAATAACTCAAAAGCTAATTATCGTAACTTAGTAGAATTTAGTATGAACAAAGAAGTTTCTGTTATGTGCATCAGATGCTGTTTGAGGCAGAAGAAAATTATTTTATTTTGTTCAAGAATTTAAAGACTACAAAAGTAATTCTTAAGAAATGTTAGGGAATAAATAAACAGACTGTACCATGAACATCATCCTGAAGTTGTTTAAGTCAGTTAAAAACTCCTCCACAGAAACTTTCTTCAGATCGATTGCATAATAACCCATCACGTTCTGATATAGTTTTTCCATGTTCTCATGCATCCGTGAAAGTTTCTGAAAATCTTCTTTGGCATGAATGAGAAAGCTGTATGCTGCTGTTAAGGCTGCAAGAGTACTCAGTAAATCCATCCAAATCCACAGTTCTTAACTTAGCATAGATCTGTATTTCATACACATTTTTTATTTCCATTAAATGAAGTGTCAAAGTAATCCGTGTCATATACACTTCCAAGTATTTTCTATATACATTAGCACTCTAGATAAATCAAGATGTTATCATCAAATTTTTTCAGCTTCTTTTAATTTAAAGATTATTCTAAGGGCATGCAATTTGTTACAAAATTAAAAGTATGAAATGAAGCAGTTGAGTGTTGTTTTTTTGTTTTTTCTTTCTGTTTTTCTATCACTGTCTCATTGAAACCAAACACTTAGGTATACAATACATTCTTCAAAAATCTCCCAAATAAACCTGCCAAAAAAACCTACCAACCAGTCAATAATACTTTTGACTCAATCTAATTAAATAGTCTTCAAAACTGCTAGTGAAAGCAACTCGAGTGCCTTTCCTTCCACTTCTCCAGAAACTAATTTGGATTTTCATTTAAGAACATATGCACAATTATCTTTAAGGTCAAACACGTAATTTAGTTGAAGTAAATTAGAGGCTTAGAACATATTTTTAAAATATACTCATTTAAAAATATATAAATTATGTAATTTGATTTAGAACTTGTAGCTAACTTCACTGAAATGCATGCCATTCTGACACATATGTAAATGGAAAGTGAAATTTAGATATCAATAACTAACCGGAATACTTTAGCATATCAAGAAATACTGTAATTACAGCTTCAAATACGGTAAAAATAGAAATGTCAATAAACAACAATATTAAAATAATAAATACAAAAGAAAAAAACCCTCATCCTAACAGCTTTCTAGAATGTCAGTATAGCAACAGTAGTGCTTCCATTTTTATTTCTGGTGGCTGCAGCAGATAGTTATGCTTTCTAAGGCAATTTACAATGCCAATACAATTAAATTAAATTAGAGATGAAAACAGCAGAACTACTTCCAAAAAAGATAGACAACTTACAAAAAGCACAAAAATACTGCATAGCAAATGAAATCAAATAAAAAATAACTGTTTACTCATGACCTGATTATATAGTTTGTCAAAGCTCAAAGAAGATAAACTGCACGTAGGTCTGTGGGACATTTTCATACAGTATTCACTTAAATGGAAAGGCAACTAAACAAATATTTATGATCTTTCTCTTCTTGCTGCAGAAAAGAATGTAAAAAACAAAAAATGACAACTCCACCCTTTCCCCTCGGTCCACTGCAATTACTATAAAAGAGAATTAACTGTATATTTTATACCACAAATTCATACACTATTTGCCATTTTATTTTTATGAAGAACTGGATTTTTAATTAGGTGAATTAAAATTTAAGAAATAGAATTTTCGTCTACTCTGTTGTTTCAAATAGACAGGAACAACTAACTACTGGGTGATTATTTTTACTCTTCAAATTTTATACCATATTCTTTTCTTTTTTAGCTTTACTTAGAGACTGCATCCCATTTGATCTTCACTATAAGATGTCTTTATCGTTTGTTACAGTTAGTTTTAAAACATTCTTCTTATATTTATTCCCCAACATGCACAAAACTTACTGGTGGGATAGCAAGGAAAGTGGATGAGAGATCAGTATGCAACAGCTGCCCAAATATCAAGTAAAGAAAAAAAGAATTATGAAAAAAAAGCATGTCACAAGCACATACTAGGACTACCTAAAGAAAAGTCAGCAGTTTAAAAAAGAAAAAAACACTGCCACATTGAGAAACAAAAATTAATGTTAAGTCAAACCAGAAAAATGTTTTTGCATCTTGATCATTTTTCATACTATACTTATATGTAAATCTTAGATCATCAACAGAACTTAGTTAGAAATAACTATTTCTTGCATTTTTGATCTTGTTTATTTCCATACCTTGGAATGCTAGAGGAAAAGCAGGTAAATTGGTTTTGTTGACAATAGGTATAAATGCCATATATCAAACATGCCAGCAACTTTTGTCAGTGTTCTAGAAAGGAAAAAAATCTTAGAAAAGCTAAAAAATATAAATAATATGTATATTTAATGTTGCAAATGAATGGTATGCCAGTATACATTAAAAAGGAGACTTCTGAGAAGAAATATCTGTGATATTCTACAAGATGTAAGTACAGTTACAACTATGCTAATAGTGTCTATATAGTGTGCTTATATTAAACTTTCGGAACTGACTCCTGTCAAATACACGGTTTAAAATTTTAAACTCAAAATGCAGCATTCTGGAAAGATGCGCTACTATGCAGTATTTCAGTCCCAGACACAGAGAATTCTGAAGATTTTATTTTCTGTCTGGTGTGCTAGGGGATACCCTAAGCTCTTGGCATTCTACTGAGACCGCGCTTCAATTTAGGTATTTTTAATAAGTCCTCTTCCTTTTTTTTTTCCTTAAATACAGCTTTTGTTAGCCAGTACTAGCTAAACTGGAGGCAACAGGGAATACTACTGAGCACAGCAATCCCATCTGTAATTATTATGAACAGGCTGATATATATGCATTATCAGCTACACGATTCATTGGCTTTGGATGAATGAAGACAGAAGTAAAGCAAAGCTGCAACACAGGTGGGAGGAGAAGAAAATCAAGAAGTTAGTTATTTGTTAACTTTTTCTGAAATGACTTCGCATCATGGACAGCCTTTTTGAACTCATGGGACTACAGATCATCATTCTGCTCATTATTGGAACAGAAAAGCAATGCAGGTCTGAAATGAGTAATATCTGTAGTGAAATTTCCATGTACTATATACTTGGTCTTGCATATTCATGGCAGCTTTTTTCACAGTGGACTGCTTGTCTTAAGACTGTATTGATTTTAATATATTGTGCTATGTAAAATACTAATATAGTGGAGTGTATCAAGACATGTAAAATCAGCTGTTACTCTGTAGTAGACAACAAATTATGTTAGTACACCAAACATTTTCTCAGAAGACCTTATATTCACTGCATGTGACTTTTTGTGACTTTTTGACTTTTGCATGTGACTAACCCATGTATTAAACGTAGGCAATCCAAAAAGGAATATGATCCTGCATGAGTACAAAAGATTAACAGGTGCATAGATACTGCATGTATTTCAGCAGAATCTTTAAAATGGAACTGAGACTGTCACTATATTAGCAAGCAATAGTCTCTGTAAAAACACAGCAATTTCTTCAAAGTCTGGGGTAAATAGATTGAGGTCACTTGAAACCAGGATTTCAATGAACAGGTTTTTTTTTTTGTTTTTTTTTTTTTTTTTGGCCAAAGAGTGTGAATAATGCAGAACTCCAGTGAGAATGTCCCACATGAAGCTCTTGGGGAAATAGTTGCGATTATCTGAAAAATACATGTCACAGAGACTTCCTTTTTACATTCATAGCAAGGATCAATGGTAGAATTCCTTCTCTGAATACAGTAGTTCAAAAAAGACACGCTAACGTTTAGACTTTTAAATTAGCATCTTCTGAAGAGTATTTGTTTAATAATTCCTTTTCCTTGACTTAGTCACTCCATCTTACCTCTATATTAAACATAATACTAAAACAAACTGACATACATTTGTATCGCAGTGTGTATATCTCTAATATTTATGAACAAAGCCAGTGTTAACGAGTCTGAAGTCCAGACCAGATAGAAAACATATAAAAGAATTCCACAATTCAAGTTAAATGCACATTGTTTGCCAAAACCCTATTAATTACATGCCCACATAGTCAACATCTTGATCCTTTCTGAAAAAGTGACTGACACGGTTTTGTAATTTTGCTATTGGTATTCCATATCATAACATCATGTACAGCACGGGTAATTAAAGAGCTAATACTCCAGTTCTGTGGATTAGCAACCTTCCAGATACCTGCTTCTCAAAAGAGAAGAACAACTACATATCCCAGAGGACCTCACAGCAGAGGTGGGTGTGCCAAGGTGCCAAGCCGTGCACCTTCATTCAAGTAGGCCTTTCTGTTTCGGAAACTTTCTCTTATTTTATTGATTTATTATCCTTACTTTCAATTAGATTGTATTATATTGTATTATCTTGCATTCCAATATCATAGTAAAATAAGTTTTCTTCCTTAGATCATTGCTGCTGCTCCGGTCTTTTTCCCTCTCTGAGCCCAGCTCCCATTCCCCTGTCCCTTTCCCTTTTCCCATTCCATTTTTTGGGAGCCAGGGGGCCCACGGGCCTACTGCCCCCCTGTCACGGGTGTGGATTGATCTAGATTGATCTAGATAACTCCGTCACAGTGACATGCAGTCCTTTTTCACCTGACCAGCTCTGGTCTTGTAATCTTTCAAATCCCTTAGGATCCTAGCATGTTTTATTTGTTCATATTGCACAGAAGAAATTTCAAACTATATGTCTGGTTGGTTAACCAATAGTTTAGAGGCACCATGTATTTTCTTCTTTGCAGTAGAACTGGGTTTCTTATACCTCACTTGAATCAGGCTAAGTACAATTCTTTCCTTCTCTTAACAAATTAACTTGAACAAGGAAAAAGGAACAGAGAATTGATCAAAAAGAAAGGACTGTATTCCTACCTGAAAGATATCAACCAACTTACTATCTCTCAAGTATTAGTTCCATAAACTTTCGTGAAAATCACCTTTATAAATACATTCAATGGTTAAACAGGATAAAATTTATCAAGAGTTTCTCAACTGCTACTTAGAAAATCATTAGATGTGAACTGGACTGATACAGAAGATGTTGATTAAACTACTTAATTAAGCTTTCAACATGTAATTTAAATTCTCTTCATAAACCCACTAAATTTTCATTTTGAACACACAGATGTATTTTGTTCACTATGCTTTTTCTTGAACATTACACTGAATGAATTTAATACTATAAATCAATATCAATTCAATATTCTTTGACTGTCCTAATTAAACCAAACAAATGAACTACAATAATGACTATAATTACTCTTCAGCTAGTATACATAATATGACTGACAAACTAGTGCAATTTAATATATAAGAGAAATATTCATAATTATAGACTTTGTCAATGAAAGGGTGCACCAACTGTGCATATATCTGACTTCCTGAAGAAACAAGAATGCTAATCAGTTCATTAGGGACCTTTGGGTTGTGATATTTTGTGACAGGATGTAATAGCCTGCTTGTCCATGAAGCCTAATTGTACTCAAGATGAAAAATTATTTCCAACAAAGCACCATCCTTCCTTTTTCAGATTTCCTACTGGTTTCTCTTTATGAGCTGCATGCCTTTCAAGGCTTCAGCATCATTCAGCTTTCCTTGTCATAGGAATAAAAGTTAAGACACGTCCAGGCTTCATCATGCTGTGCAGGATTATCTAACCTTTACATCAAACCTTTTTTGCTTCATAATTTATTGAAGCTCCTGCTTTTCTAAAAGTGAGCTTCTTTAATTAGTGTGTTCACAGAAATTACTAGAAACCAAATGCAACTTTACCATTCTGAAATTATTGCCTCTCTACTGGGAGAAGTAGTAGCTGAAGGCAAACTATTTCCGTTTATAGTGTTTTCTATTCAAGATATTGTTTGAATAGCCTAACATAACAAAATATGTAGTGTAGCTGGTTTTACTTCCACTGATTTATTCTGACTATGACAAAATATTAATCTCACCTGTTTCTGACAGCAATCAATACCCAATGATTCGAGAAAACAAGAATGAAATAGGATAAGTGTAGCACGATAAGTCAACTTATGTCGTGTTCAGCTTCTAACAATCTGCAGGTTACTGATTTTACCTCTGGACTAATGTGTTTAAGCTCCAGACATAGTATCTTTAGCTGACTATCTAAGTCTTAAATGAAATTCATTTACATTGCCAACCTCTACAACATCTTGAAAGTCAATGCTGCAGTTTAATTGTGTGCTGCATGAGTAAACATTTCTGTTAGTATGTTATAATCTCTGAAGTAGGATTTT
The DNA here is from genome assembly GCF_016699485.2 of Gallus gallus. NCBI lineage: Eukaryota > Metazoa > Chordata > Aves > Galliformes > Phasianidae > Gallus > Gallus gallus. Next base: position 162,424,470 of record NC_052532.1, on the reverse strand, counting down.
ATTCCTAATTATTTACAAGAAATAATGAACACCTTCCTAACTTTCCTGTTCCGTGGTATATAAATTTACAAGTATCTTTTTACTAATTCTTATTTAATTTTCCAGCTTCAGAGTCCTAATCTATTTAAACATCCTTCATGCTGAAATTATTGCTTTCTGTTGATCACTGCTGTCACCATTCTCTACCACATCAGTAGGTGTACAATATACTTTTGGAGATGGGGTGATGGAAGTACTCAAGATGTAAGACTATTACTGATTTTGACAGCAACTTATTTATGTTTCTGATTGCTTTCAACTACAGTTGTTCTCAAGAACTCATAACATTCTTCTGCTAGATGTATTACTTCATAGTCACTAAAATGCACTTGCCTTTCTGTTAGTATCTACCAGTATCTGATTTTTGGCATGAGTTTTTCAATTTTATTTTTTAACTAGATATTATTCCATAATAAATAGTCATTCTACTATTGCCTTGAGAAATCTGTTTCCTTGGAAAACTGTTAACCCATCTTGTTGAAAGATGCATGGATATTCAGTTATGCTCCACTGAATGTCTTCGAGTAATCTGTGTTCTGCAAGGAATGGTTTCTCCTTAAAAACAAAAAGAAACAAACAAACAAACAAAAAAACCCACAACGTCCCTCTCACATAATACTGTATCTTGCATATATGTGTATATATATATGCATATATATATACACACACCCATATATACATACATACACACATATATATATATATATATATGGGCTCTATCTATATACATATCTGATTGTTGTTTTTATTTAGTCTAAATAAGTTTTTCTTGGCACAGAAACCAGACTTACAGCTACACAGCTCAGTCCCTCCTTGCAGCCCTCTTAAAAAATATATATCTTTTCAGCTCCAATTTCTCTGGTGTCTAGCACTACCTTAGTTCATGTAAGAATATGTCATCCAAAGGGGACATACTTGAGTTTATTTTTAAATCTTTTCAAGCCTGGGGATTTATTGCTATTTAATTTATTATTTTATTTTAATAAAACTCCTACAAACTTCAGCTGAGATCATCCCTTCATTCAAAATATTGTACAGTTGGTTCAATCAAAGATCTCTCCAGAGACAACCCTTGCAAACAACTAATTTAACTTTTTGGTTATGGCTTATCTTTGTGACACACAATGATAATCTACATCTTCAGCAGTACTGCTGAAGTACTGCTTCTGAAATGCTTGAAAAGAACATTTCTTCATTTCCTGAGATGATCAATATCCTTCCTAAGAGCTCAGTAAATTGCTCTAATAGTCTTCATATATGGGGATGAAATTTTAACTCTGAGAAAAGTAATGGCATTTACTGACAAGGTCCACCCATTTACCTATCTGAATATCATATTTTAACTTCTTACACTCTTGCTTTACAACTGTGACCTATTCTGTCTCAAATACAATTTATAACCTTCTATCAAAGTATTCCACTAACTTTCTGCCATCAAGTTCCACAAATGCCTAATGTGTCAGTAACACTAAAGGAAATTAGGCATCCTATTTAATCATTTTTGGAATTTCAGATGTTTGACATTAGCACAGATTTATTTCTCAATTCACTGCTCTCTGCTCTCCTTCTTAAGTGAAACTTATATCTTCAGGCTATTCTTCACTCAATCCCAAATGATTTTTCTTAACTTCTTTTATATCTTTTTTATGAAGGAGATTTACAACTCTCCAAGTTCTCCTCTACACTACTGGCTTCTTCAAAGACAAAAACATTTCACACTACATAGACATCGTGCTAGTGAGTTTCAACAAATCTCTCAAAACCACGCTGAGTTGGAAAAGAAAGGCACTAACAACAGCAACAACAACAATAACAAAGAATAGCTTCACCAACAAAATAAACCACAATAGAAAAAATTAGTAGTAACTGAAAGGTTACAGATACTTCGGAGTCCAGAGAAGGCCTAAAGCCAGGTTATACATGGTTTGGTTGCAGCTAGTCTTCTGAAGAGGGAATTGGCCCTACTGCAGCAGTGATAAGAGCCACTTAGCTTTAGGGTCTCTTGCTGTCCTTTATTTAATAGTACTAGACTAATCAAAAACAATGAATAATTGCCTCCTGCGTCCTCCTGTCTTTATACATAGCAAAGTAGATTTCCAGTTAGATAATAACCTAACTATGCCTAGTAAGGGAATTTCAACTTTTCTATGTCTGCTCCTAGGATATTCTCCATGCCAAGCATATGGCTAACAGTCAGTACAGAGGTTTAAACTAGAGAGCGATTTCCTTGACTTTAATTAAATATCTTCCTGTCACATATGAGAGAGACAGGCAGTTCAGTTGGCTAGACGCTTGGAATAAATAGCGAGAAGGTAAATTTCATTTAAGCGATAAAAGAAATTTTTTGTTGTAATTGTTGCATATACAAAAATATCCTGAATTGTAATTCATACATTAGAGAACAAACACAGATTGATGCACATCTTCCTCTAATATATTCTTAGGAGAAAAATCACCCAGTAAGACACCCACCTACCTACACACTGAGTTAAACCTAACAGCATTTTCCCCCAATTCCATTCACTACAGATGACTCCATTAATAAGGCTGTTTGTGTACTTAGCTGTTATGAGAAAAGATTTTTTTTTTTTAGAAATATATGCTACAGACTGAAGCCAGATAAAGAAATTCAAAGTTTGAGTTATTGCAGTTAATCTATTTGTGTGTGTTTTTCTAAAGAATACTCCAAAGGATATAGACATTTTTGCTACAAACTTATCATGCTTATCTTCAGCAACTGGAAAAGTCTGCAAATCCTTCTCAAGCTGTTGGAGTTGCTTTTCCATATGCTTCAGGCTCTTCTCCAGGTTTTCTGCTGAGACTAAAACACAGTACATTACCTCTGTTAACACCTTAAACAAGAAACTTTGTAAAATTTGTAAGTTAAAATCTTATCCAACACAGCATGCTACATTTTCAATTCTGAAATAAAAGCAGTGACCAAATTACAACGCAAGATGAGGAAATTACAATGCTCAATTTCCCCCACTTATATAGTTGCCTTATTTTGATTAGAATATTGTTTGAATGTTGCATTTTGCTTTATTCTTATGACTAAGGTATAGCAAAGTCAGTTTTAAATAACCTGAGATATACATATACCGGTCTCTCTTTTGATTACCTATAGGCAGCTTTGAAGCAACTCCAAGAATCACAAAGCTTTCTTAAAAAACAATCTGTTAAGACAGAAAATACCAACATTTCTATGATAGATCATGAAGAGAATAAGACCTCCAAAACAAAGAGAACAGGTTATTGAACACTGATGCATGAAACCTAAGACCCAGCTTGAAAGCACAATGAACCCTGGTTTGAAAGCACAATGCCTGTTAAGAAACACAACAGCATTTGTAAGAGTCAACATGCCTTTCAAGCTGGAGAGAAGTGCAGACACTGAGATGAGGTAAAGTGATACAGGGGCTTCAGAGAAAGAAAAGAGCAGAGACGAAATCAGGGATCTACAACAGGATGCAGAAAAAATGCAAAATTTCTTACCAGAAAAAGAGGAATGCAACTTCAAATCATTTGAAGGAATGTGGGGAACGCTGATGATACAAAACAGAGAGGTGTCGCTGACATACCAGAAGGCTGTGCTTCCATTCAACGATACCTAGACAAACTGGAGAGTTGGGCAGATAGGGAACCTAATGTGGTTCAACAAGGGCAAGTGTAGAGTTCTACACCTGGGGAGGAATAACCACACGCATCAGTACAGTTATGGGGATGACTGCTCTGAAAGAGTTCAGCAGAGAAGGACCTTGCTGTCCTGGTACACAACAGGTTGACCATGAGCCAGCAGCGTGCCCTTGCGGCCAAGAAGGCCAATGGTATCCTGGGGTGCACTAAAAAGAGTGTTGCCATCAGGACAAAGGACATGATCCTCTTCCTCTACTCCACCCTGGTGAGACCACATCTGGGGTACTGCATCCAGTGCCGGGCTCCCCAGTTCAAGAATGACAGGGAACTACTGAAAAGTCCAGCAGAGGGCTACAAAGATGATTAGGGCCTGGAGCATCTCTCTTACAAGGAAAAGCAAGAGATCTTTAGCCTGTAGAAGAGAAGACTGTGAGGAGATCTTGACAATGCTTATAAATATCTAAGGGTGACAGAACAAGGACCAATGGGCACAAACTGTAACACAAGAAGTTACATAATAATATGAGACAGAACTTTATTGTGAGAGTGACATAGAACTGGAACAGACTGCCCAGTGAGGCTGTGGAGTCTCCTTTGGAAATATTCAAGACCTGTCTGTATGCTTTCCTGTGTAACCCACCATAGCAAACCTTCTTTAGCAGATGGGTTAGACATGATGTACTCCAGAAGTCCCTTTCAACCTCTACAGTTCTCTGATTCTGTGACACAATTTTTTTTTAAATCAACTATTCCATTCAAAATATACTGTTCCTATAAACGTAAAGTTACCTTTATCTACAAAATCCCTGGATAAAGTTTCTGGCCCTGTGATGTCAATAGGATCTGTAATGGATCCATGATTTCCTTCTGCATAGAGATACGTGACAGAAAATATGAGATGCACTCACTGAACACATCTTTTTCTCACAGAATTCTGACAAGAATCTCCAAATGACTGAATTAAAATGTTGCATAGCAACTACAATTCCATTCATAACAGAAAGGTTACCACAAGTATAAAATGATCAATGGTAACTGTGAAAATGTTAATGCAGCATAAAAAAAGTAATTTCTATACAATGACTGTTTCTAAAAAGTATAACGGGAGATAACTGTATGTTCATATTATAATTTATAACTCAATTCGGATTATAACCATAATTTTAAAAACCCTCTGTTTACTCAAAATCACAGTTTTCCAATTTTATGTCAGGCTTTGCATATTTTCACTGAGAAATTTGGCAAACTCTAATCATCACTAGTAGGTCATTTAGATTTAGCAGTTAAGAAACTGCTTTGTTAGAGAAGCAGTGTTAAAATTAGAAGTTGACAGTGGTTACTGAAGATGTGCTTGAAGTCTTCATAGGTTTCAGAATCAATATGGATTTTAATATAAAGTCATACCTCTGCTGCCTTAAGAAGCATTTGAGGGTAGGTGCACACAATTTTAAGAAAATTAAATATACATATGTATATATTTAGAAAGCTCTTAGGAAATACATAATATATACTTTGTGTTTAATATTAACTATCAAGTTCAGTATCACTCTTTACAACATAAGTTTGTCTTGTCTTAAATGTGCATAAAATTAAAATACTTACAAAATGTCAGAATGATCAGAACCAGAAGGTATACAATTTTAAAAAGAAAAAATGCAGATAGTAGCTGAGAAAGAGCTACTTGCTTTTTGCCAGATTAAAATGATAAATAAGAATCAGTGCGTAGAGCTGATTTGCAAGCCACATTAAAACTCAGTGACTAAGCATTGAAATTTTCAAATTCTTGCTTTCAGCAAAGCCCTTTTTAAAAAAATTCAGTTAATTCTGGGTTGTTTTTTTTTTTTTTTTTTTTTTTTGACCTTGAACAGTTATGTATTTGATCAAGAATCTTCGTATGTCTGTCCTGTTCTATAGTTGGTTGGGTTTTTTTTCTTCTCTGTAATTGTCTTAGGTTGTTCCCGAGTATGAAATTTCAGCATTCCTATCATTTCAGCAATACACACCTACTAGATATATTTTCCTTTAAGACTAGATTTCTGTAGACAGTCTCAACCAGCAATTAAATCACAATATATTGGTACTGTTTTGGAATTACTGTTTTAGTTACTTTCAATTTAGTGAAAACAGATGAAAAATCAAAACTGTGAATCTAAGCAGCTCTTCTAAAGATCACCTGAAATATCTATCAACATTTGCCCATGTTTCTCTAGAAAATACGGTATAAAGTCTAGAGTGTAATAGAATGGCAGAAGAAAAAAGCAGCAACTACCTTTCATTCCTAATCTTGAGGAGATTTAGATGTAAATCCAAGCCAAACTGAAGTGAATAACTCATAATTTTGAATTCAAGTGAAGGAATTGAGTTTTCAGTGCCAGTGAGCCCACAAAACCAAGATGTCTGTTGAAATACAATCTATACATGCCTGAAGTCATTTATACTGAGGTCATTTATACACTCTGATTTTCCTTATCCTTGCTTAAAAAAGACTCCTGATAATCCTTCTAGGCTGTACTTAGCTTTCCTCACTTCTCAGGGTTAAAGCAACTTTGTTCTTCCTCTCTTGGTTCAAATCTTTTAGCACCATGGTTATTCCAGAAGCCTCTGCAGCTGCATCTGTTTTAAAATCTCTCTACATAATACGTCAGGTGATGGCTTACCAGTCCTTTTAATGTTTGCATTAATATTAGTACTGCAAATACTTTATCTGGTTATCTTTAGATAAAAAAAATTCTTTCCCGAACAGAGTTCTTACTGCAGTATCAAGATGCATGATCTTGTACTTCATACTATCGATTTTCATTTCTTTTACTCTACACCCTCAGCACTATTCAGTGATGACAATCTAATCCCACTCTCCACTGACAATACTGGCTACGGTTTTGTCAGATACGTTAGTTGGTTCAATAGCACAAATTTATTTTGTTGCCATATTCCATTTAGGCAGCATTTTACACTTCCTTCACTTTTTATCCTAATGAACAATTTCCCATTCTGTATTATATCAAATGACTTCCTAAAGTCAACATAGATTTCATGTGTCAAAAAGAAAAAAAGAGAAATTAATATTCACAGCCAGCAGATTAGTCTGCCACCAGTAAATTCATTTTCATTTTGTGCCATTGTCATTAACCTCTATGTTTGATTATTTCTTCCTTTAAAACTTTCACATCATTTAGGCTAGATAAAAAGATGTGTAATTGCCCCAAATGATTCTTTTCTGCTCTGTATCCTAAATGTTCTGTAATCACACAACACTACTGTATCCACAGAAAAACTTGATAAAAATCATATTTATTGAACTTTTCGTTCCATATCTTGGTTACATCAAAATACAGAAATGGAAATCGGTACTTACAAGCACAAGGAATTCTGATTTTCTTTAAAAAGTCTCTACGGAGACCCTCTCCTCTCCCTCATTTCCAGATCATTATTCTTGCTTTAAACTAAAGCAATATTTCTTCTAGTTTTGTAGCTATACCTCTTTCAACTCTAATCTTAGAAATAATTCTCTAAAGTAATGCACTACTAGTTGTGTTCTCCCCCATTTATACTGATGTAAGACTTCAGCTACTTTTTGCAATATATACATGCTGCCCAACGTCTGTGACAGTTTTCCTGGATGGCTGCCATCTCTGTACCAAGAGAATCTTCGCCTTGCCTACAGGTATTTAGCTTTCTTTGTGCTATTCTGGCCACTACATTCTGAAGGAGAGAGAGTGACAATGACATCCTGATCTCTAGCCTCATGTAGAAAACTATACCCCACAAAAAAAGGTTCTGACAATATACCATTGCTTTTTCTGTTTGATCTTCATGAATACTGAATAGCGGACAAAGTCTACTGAATGATTCTCTAAAACTGTCCTCATATTATTGATATAATATTTAAACACACAACATCCTTGTTGAATGACAAAATACAGCCTCAAAAAAAGTAAAAGAAAACAATGAAATCCTCCACTGTCAGATGGTTTAGAGCCCTAACAGAAAAGTAGTATGTAATGCAAAGACAAAATGTTAGGAGGGTTCTGTAAACACTAGCAGAGGTCTGAGACATCCATTAACAATAAAATGTAGTTGGATATATTCAGTGTCACAGAAGACTGAAAATACAATATGTATGTCTTATGGTTCCCAAAATGACCTTTTCTCTTGTCTTCTACAGCCTCTTCCTGGGTTTCCTGCCTTTTCTTGTTTTAATAAGGCACTATATGCTACACTTGAATTTTTTTTCCCCCAAAGCTCTGACAATGCCATTGCCTCTCAAGCCCTAGGATGTTTTCTTCCATAGACAAAGCAGCCCCCAGCTGCAAACATGAAAGCAAAACCTCTCCAAGCAGGATTTAATTAATTTTCTCCTATTTTGAATTCAAATTTGAGCATGCTAATATAACTGTATACTTAAAGCTGTATAACTGTAAACAGTGAATGAGAATTTTTGTATCCAGCTTTCCATTAATAAGGTTACCATGATCACTAGGAATCGAGCTCAGACCTTAGAGCCCTACACTAACTACACAGGAGCCCTGGTCTGTTATTTTTAGAACACTCTGTGCAAAATGAAGGTTGGCTCCATGTCTCTTTTTATGATGTATAGTTCAAGCTCAGAACAAGAAAAAATGGGCAAAAGTTGAAAACAGACACCCTCAAATGATGAATAATTGGCCATCAGTGAATTCTTTGAAAGAAAGAAGCAGCTGCTAACCAAGGGGAAAAAATGACCAACCAACAAGATATGCCACCTGCCACAGCACAGGAAAATAATATCCCCGTGTTGCAGAGTACACGTGATAGAGTAAAAAGGAGAGAAAGAAGACAACAGCATCAGTTGTGGTTTCCCTGACTGAAGAGCTCTTGAGCCTCAAGACATTGGCCCTTAAGGACCAAAGTCCTGAAGTACTACTGTGCTGACTGCAGGGTAGTATATACTCACAGCTAATTTAGGACATGATTGTTAATAACTAACTGCTTTGAACATACAGCAATATTGATTTGCAATTATTAAGAATGAACCATTAGCATGAAAAGTTATTGAATATCAGTCTAGTAAAGTTTTAAAGTTTAAACCAGACCAACTTTATCATTCTAAACTATCACCACCATCTTTAGATATACAAGTAGAGTCACACAAACATACACATATGAATAAAAGCTCTTGCAACACTTCTCTACTATCATAACGCATCTTTCTCATCTTGAAGAGTCTACACATATTCATTATTTATTCAGCTTTTCTATTCCACTGTGCTGTATACCACTTTAATTTTCCTCTTGTAAACTGTATAGCTCATTTGATGTTTTTGTCTTCTGCAGACACCTATGTTTTTCCCAATAATATACAGAAATAACATCCCATTTGTCTTAATCTCACTACTGCTTAAAATTTTCACCCTCTTCCTGAAGATCCACCAAAAAGAAAATTCAAATAGCAGAACTGAAATTAGTAGCAGTCTTCCACTTAGTTAGCATAGTCAACATTCTTGAAAACTATCATTTAAGGCAGAAAAACATACCATATGTAAGTAAATAATATGGAAAATAAGCCTTGCATTTTAAAAAGAGAATTCTAAAAAAAAATTAAAAAGAAAAAGATAAGGTAGTTAACCCGTTAGTTAAAAACACTGTTCAAAGAACAGCTCTGAATAGACAACTATTCCACATCTGAGCTCTCTTAAGAACTTACAAATTTCCAACATGCAGAACAATGGAATCATCTGTTGATTTTTGTTACTGAATGAAGTAGCATATGGATCAAATCATGAAGTTTGTGCTGTTTTCTGAAAGCACAAAAAAGCCATCCAACAAACATTAATCCTGGCTACCTGAAAAGGCACCCTGTGAATGTTCTACATTAAACAAGACAGAGCAAAAATCCCAAACAATACGTAACAGAAAGAGCATTAGTCCATACTACTAAGAAATTTGCCATAAACTTTTAGAAAACCTGTAATAGAAAAAAACATTCTTCTTGACAAATGAGTTGTGGTTAGCATATACATTAATATTATTCTCTCACGCTGTCTTAATGTTTTTAGATGTTGGAGGTGATGTTCTGTTTTTTAAGAAATATATATTAAACTCTACCTAGTCTCTTTTTGCCAGAAGGGGATCAGGGAAAGACAAAAAGCAAATGCCAGACAAAAGCAGTGATTCACAGAATCACAGAATGGTTGTGGATGGAAGGGACCTCTAGGGTCCTTTTGGTCCAACTTCCCTTCTCAACCAGGGACACCCAGAGCCACTTGTCCAGGAAGCTTCTGAAGATCTCTAACAAGATCCCAACACCTCTGGGTAACCTGTGCCAGTGCTCCATCACCCAGACAACAAAGAGGTTCTTCCTGGTATTCTGAACCTCCTGTGCTCTGGCTTGTGCTAACTGCCTCTTGTCCTGACACAGGGAATCACTAAAAAAAGCCTGGTTCTGTCTTGGATCCTCCTTTCAAGTATTTATGGACATTGATGAGATGCGTGTTCTCTCCTCCAGGTTGAACAGTTTCCAGCTCTCTGAGCCCTTCCTCACAGAAGAGGTGCTCTAGGCCCTTCAGCACCTTCATGTTCCACTCTCCATTTGATGCTTTACCATATGCCCAGGCCTCCCTTTTACTGGGCAGAGGTGGACAGAACTGGACACAGTACTCCAGGTGTAGCCTGAGTATACAAAGCAATACCAATAGCTTCGCCATATCATTTCAGATGTGTACTACTTTTGGCTGGAGAATAAAATTCTTTTCATAGCAGCTCGTAAGATGATTGATGTGATTTGAATTTATGATGAAAACAGTTTGGTAGCACACCAATATTTTAGTTATGAGCAGCGCACACAGTCATGCCTCCTTTGTTTCTCACAGTACCCCACCAATGGGCTGGGAGTGCGCAGGAAGCTGAGATGGTACACAGCCAGGACAGCTGACTCAAACTGACCAAAGAGATATTCCATACAACGTGGAGTTGTGCTTAGCAATAAGAGTTGGAGAGAAAGAAGCACAAGGGAAAAGATATGGAGTTATGGCATTTATCTTCCCAAGTATTAGGTGTGGTGAGCCCTGCTTTCCTAAACATAGCCGAACATCTGCCTGAGAATGGGAATTAGAGAATGAGTTCCATGTTTTGCTTTACATAGCAAACTGTCTGTCTCAACCCATGAGTTTTCTCACTTTTACTCTCCATATTCTATTCCCCATCCCCATCTTCACTTGTGATGAGAGGGACTGGCTGCGTGATTGCTACCTAGCTGCCTAATGGTGTAAGCTACAAAACAAGAAATTACAGAAAAAAATACTATTAAAATACACTTCTGGTATAAAAAGCAATTGTGTGATAATGTTAAGTCTCAAAATAACTAGAAATGTATGTATTAACAAAAGTGTATGTACTACATGTATATCTATTAAAATAGATCAAGCAGTGAACACATCTTAAGTATCCTCCCTAAAAAATCTGATTTTTAGAAAAATTCTTCCTCTTCATTCAAATTCAATACTTGTGTGTTAATCAGCATTTTTTCAAGATTTTTTTTCCTTCCTCAGTGAACATTTGAGTAACATCTAACTAAACACTTACAATTCTTACCTGTCAAGTTAACAAATAGTTGTACTTGCAATTTAAAAACATATTACTTTTTTCTTCAAAATATATCAAAATTATGATTTAGTTCCTTGTTTAAAAAAAAGTGGGAAAAAAGTCAAATTAATTATCTGTAAAAACAATGAATAAAGTCTCAAAAATGAGAAAATGGATAAGTTAATTGTAGAGGAAAGAATACCCGCAGTTTTGTATTGCTATTATTATGTGAAAGGAATACCCCTATGTAAATTAGAGTCAAGCAAGTAAAACAGCAGCCTGGGTAGATGCAATATAAATCTTCAGAATACCATAAAATAATAAATTAGTAAAGTGTACTAAATTACAAAAATATTTCTTGTCTGAAATACTAATAGAAAAGCAAGTCATTATGGTTAAAAGAAGAGGCAGCTTTAATTATATGAATCTTCAGAAACTGTCATATCAGTACGCTCATTAGCTACAATGAAAGTTGCTCCTGCTGATCTAAGAGTACTTAAAAAACAGGATTTGTTATACTTCAAAGCAAAAAGGTATCTTTAATTCATGTACTGTAATGGGGATTTAAGCCTACTTCTCGTATTACAAAAGTAGAAACGAAAACTTTAGTATGTAATGGGGAAAAAAAAACAATAAATTAAATACCCTGAAGTAAATTATAATTGCATAGGTAACCTGTCTCTTGCTGCTTGCCTGGGAAAGATATATTTTAAAAAATTAAAATACATTTTTTCTAAAGGAATAATTAATTTACATATTTTAAGTGTTTTATCATTTATAAAGTACCATAACCTAGATCTTGCTTGTGAATGGAGAAAGTCTCATGGGTGAAATGGCAACTGGTGACTGTCTTGGCCACAGTGACCATGACCATGACCGTGACCAAGTGGTCAAATTTAAAAGCTTTGGTGATAGAAGGAAAATTTACATCCAAACCCCAGCCCTGGATATGAGGAGAGCAGATTTCAGGCTGCTCAGGGAACTAGTAAATAAGGTCCCCTGGGAAACTTTTGAAAGTATTGGGGTTTGTTGTTGCTGGTCACTTTTTAAGTACCACCTCCTGAGAGCACAGAAACAGGCAATTCCAAAATATCACAAGTCAAGCATGTGGGACAGAGGCCAGGCTGGCTGAACAGGGATCTTCTAGAGTTTAGGTGGAAAAGGCGTATGGCAACTGGAAGCATGGTCAGGCAACATGGGAAGACTACAGTGATGCTGTTCACCTTTGAGGGGAAAAATTCATGCAGCCAATACTCAGAGTTGACACCGGCCAATACTGTGGAGGACATTAAAAATATTTTTTTAAAATACATTAACAACAAAAGGAGGGCCAGAGAGAATGTTGCTTTGTTAGTTGAAGAGAACAGTCATCTTACAAAGCAGAGGCATTTAATGTCATCTTTGCTTATGTCTTCAACACTGATGATGACTGAGTTGGAGGACTGTGACTGCGGTAATGATCAATTCCAAGCCAATCCTGGCCTTGTGTGAGATTTTCTGCTCCACCTGCATACATATAATTCCACAGGATCAAAGGAGATTCATCCCAAAGTATTCAGAGAGTTGGCTGATGTCATTGCAAGACCTCTCTCAATAATTTCTCAGTGGTCTTGGGAATCTGGAGAGGTTCCAATTGACTGGAAGCTGGCAAACATTGTTCCAATTTTCAAGAGCAAGAAAGAAGACCCTAGTAATCACAGGCCTGTCAGTCTCACTTCAGTGCCTGGTAAAATTATGGAGAAAATTATGCTGGGAGTTATTGAAAAACACCTGAAGGACAATGTAGTCATTGGTCACAGCCAACACAGGTTCATGAGGGGAAAGTTCCTTTTGAACTAACTTAATTTCCTTTTATTACAAGGTCATCTCTCCTTGTGCACAAAAAAGAAATAAAACACTTCCTTAGACATTCACTGTACAAAAGTTTGTGCATATTAAGTCAACTTTCTTCATAAAAACATACTTCTACAGAAGTACTGAAAGGATTTTAAAATACATGAGCTGTGGTCTTTAGAATCTGCTTGATTTTCTGAAATTCCAGTGCAGAAGGAGTCTTCAAGATAGAACAGAATATTACAGGTAACGAAACCAGTACATATAAATGCTAATTTGCCAAAAGCATCCTAAGTTTTTGTGTTTTTCAAACAGTTTAAGTGCAACACAAAATAATACACTGAATTAAATTCAGTGTATAAACTTGACAACACGATCACTGTTTTTCATCCAACAACATTCTGAGTGAGATCAAAAATTCATCTAATCAATACTGAATACCTAAAAAAGAATAGAAAACCTGGACTAATTGGTGATTTTACTGACTGCACAGTATTCTATAATGGTCAGTATTCTATTTCTCATAAGCTTTAGATAAGACAAACAGCAGCTTATGTAAGATGATCACTTACACTTAAATAATGGCTTTTATAAGTTAAATTTTAGTTATTCTGGATGATATACTAAATTCAAGTACAATAAAGCCAATATAGTATAATTAATGAAAAATCAGTTGCCAGTTAACAGAGAGTTCTGTGAAAATAATGCATAAAATACTAAATACATTCAAAGAAGAAATTCCTTATACTATCAGTACAAAAAGTTAGATGAGGGGGTTGGAGCATCTGACAGACATTTAAACATAGCTGAACTTCTAAGTGGTTATAATACACTAGCCACAATTGGAAACACCAAGAACTGTGATAACAGAAACCAAACTCAATGCAGCTGACCACTATCTCAAGATCTCTCTATCAGGAACAGTTTTTTGCAAAGCTATCATCTCTTTCTTGGAGACTGAATGAGGCTTAAGAGTGATTCTGAATAAAGCAATACAGATAAACAGTGATATTCTCCAAAGTGACATAAACTAGAAAATGATTAACTGAGACAGCCCATCCAATCTTCTTCCTGCAAGAGTATGACAGTGCTGAGGTGGCATCAATTTCAAACTCCGTGCTTAGTCAATTTAAATTATTTAAGCTGTGTCATAATATGCAGAAGAAACTCTTAATTAAGAACTTAGAAGTAAAAAATACACTGCTGCTGTTTATACTGAGATTTACCACATTCTACACTTCGTTATGAAGCAGTAAAAAGAGAAATTTATTTTTCTAGACTTTCAAGACCATTGTTGTATGAGGAACATACAGGCAAGGAAGACAAAATTGTTCAAATCCATGTTTAGAAAAAAAGATGGAATGATGGCATGATAGTCTTTCTGCATTTCTGAACAAAAAGACACTCAGTAATTGTGGATCCATAGAATGTCTTGGGTTGGAATGGACATCAAAGATCATCTAGTTCCAACACCAATGCTTTGGGCAAAGTTGCCAACCACAAGATCAGACTGAAAGACGAAAGTAATTTAAGATCTTTTAACAGAAAAGAAGAAGAAATTCTAGAAGAAATCTCTTTTGGAAACTGAATCTGAAGGATATGTTAGAAGTGCAATGGGAAATCCTGTAGTTAACAAGGACAGAATGATATACTGTGTTCAAGAACACTTGCAGGAGCAAAAATTACTGATCAATGATTTAGACGAATACTGTGCATTCAAAAAATAATATTAGTATAAAACAAGCATTATCTCACAGAAAAAAAAAAAAAAGTATCGCAATGCACTCAGAATTAGTTATACAAACCTTTACTAGCTTTATCCAAATGCTGAAAATCCTCAACAAAATTCAGGACATCTTGATAGTTTTCTTCACACACTTCTACAAGAAAATGGAGTAGTGTTGTTTTTTGATCTGCTGACTTCGTGTCTTTCAGCTAGGTGGAAAAAGAAAAGTGTTAAAACACTGAGGATAATAGTGCCTCTGATCATTTTGGTAATTAATATATATCACTAGTTGTGAATAAGAAAAAAAAATAAGAACAAGCTGTTGAACTGGAATAGTTCTTAGAGAAAACCTGAAGTAATGAACCAGTATTTCCACCCTTGATAAAAATAAAAATTAAATATTTTTTCTATGAAATATTTGAGTTAATTCCTAGGAAACAGTGTATGTTTCTCTTTTAAAATGTACTTATATAAGCAACGTATCAATGTCTGTGAAACCATGATCAGATTTATGGTAGCGTAAACAAACAATTCAGAGCTAAATCTGCAAAATTTATCAATAAATGATGAAAATATCCTCTACATGGGATGATTCCTTACCTGTGATGCTACCTCTGGTTTAACATCATGCAAGAAGTGTAAGCTACAATCTCAATCTGCACAAGTTCTAGTTCAGTTCACAGACCTGAATGTTCAAAAAGGTAGACTTCCAAAATCATTAAGCATAAAATTTTCTGTCTGAATCATTTGTACATACAAAATGATTTCAAGCCTGATCAGTTTAGAACTTGTATCTATGTATATAAAAACACTAACAACTGACAATAAGCAAGTATTCAGTTATACATTTCTGTTGTAGCCATCTGATTGGTTTGATATGAAATTCAGAAAATCAGATAAATGTATACTGTTTGCTTTTCCCATACTGTCAAATTGAAACAAAGAATTCTGAATGGTGCTTAACAATCAAGTTGGCATTTCATACCCTTCTGTTAAAAGTCATCAATTATTTTCTAAGATCAGGATGATACAAACTTAATAAATCTGATGAGCCATGTGCCTCCATTATTTCATTTTTTTTCCTTTATACAAGCATGTTAATAATAACGTGAGCCAGAATTTTCAAAATAAACAGAAAATGAAACTCATATATATCTAAACAAAAAAAAAAATGGTCACTACTGCATGCAGTGTAATAAAATAAGTAAAGTCTACTGTATTGGGATTCTCATTGATAAATACCTCAACTGTTGGAACATCACACAATTTCTACAATGACACACTGCTTAAAATATATGTAATTAGAAAAAGTTAGTTTTAAAAATAAACTAGGGTTAAAAACATGCATTTGTGTTTAATATATCAGTATTTAATAAATTACTACTAGCGAACCAACATCATATCTCTCTTCTCAGTATATACAGCAGACCTATTTACATTTCAATTCTTCATGATGCAGGAAGAAGTCAAGATATGAATTTATCTTCTGCAAAGTGGAAAATTCATTGAGCTTCTCATGCACAGTCAAAAAAGAGAAGAACAGCAACCTTACTGTGAAACCTTACTGAAAAGTGCTGAGCAGAACACCCAGCAGTCTGCAATTGGTAGCGTCATAGTTTTTCAGTCAAGAAGCAGTGGTTTGGGTGGGATCATCTTTCAATTTAACACTCATTTTTTGTAACAATTGAATCAGTTTATTATTCTCAGAACAGAAAGGATTATGTATTAACTAAGACAGAACATATTGCTCAGAAAAAATACAAAAAATTACACATACATACTTTGCCCTCTGTGTTTCAAGACACAGTTTCATAAGCAATGAAGGCTTGGTACTCATGTAGTTACTATATAGCTTCCCAATACTACCCAACTACCACTAAGATGGCATTATCACATTCAAGAAAAGAAGTTTTTAGCCAGCATGGTCTGGCATTTACAAACAATCAGTATAAAGCAATGCCAAATCAAATATGTATGAAAACTTTGCCATTTGAACTTTATTTTTTATTTGTAGATTTGTTAAGTAAATGAAATATATCAATATAATATCCAACTATGTATAATTAAAGAAGTCCTGGAAGATGCAAAACAGTATCACTACTTCTAATCATATGATGTGACATAATATCAAAATTACACCATAGTAGGTATTTTGATCACAAGGAGAGAATGACCTTTTTCTGTAATGACTGATAGCTTTGTATCTAATTCACTAATAGTCTACTAGTAGCGATCAGCATTTTTCTTGAGCAGATTAGATGTCTACTGACACCCATTCCAACCTGAATTATTCCACAATTCTAAGAAACCCAATTCCTAACAAGTTAACTACATAGGTTGCTCTAAAAATAATGCCTCCTATTTATGCTCATGAAAAATACAACAGATACAAAGAGCACAATAATCCTAATTGATAGAGTAAATTCTCAGCTACAAAACATTATTTGTCTACATAGCCACTACCATTAGCTATATATTTTTACCAGCGATGAACAAAAGACTGCATACCATATTTGCAGAATAAATATGAAAAGAACGATCTTGGAAAAATAATTTAAGATGTAGAAGATAAAAATAGAGTTTAAACTGCTCTACACAGGAGAAACTGACTTTAGTTCGTGGCTTACCATACAGTGCTCTGGTATTAAATGCACTGAACAAGCAAGTTAGTTAGATTTGCAAGCTTACAGGTTATCTAGCTTTACAGGAGGCTACACTACACTGTTGGAGGGAAAAAAAAAAAAAAGAAAATATGTTGATTATTGAGAACCCAGAGCTGAGTTCCAATCTTTTGGCTTAATTGAGATGCACTGAGTGAAGAGGAATTGTCTTGGTCCACATACAGTATATAAAAATTTTATATATGTGTACATACACATGATATGAGGAGGCTCCAAAAGTAACACCTCCTACGTTATGTTGGCCCATAACATCGAAAGTGGATGTTGGTGGCATGGCAATAGAGGTCAAACTTTTCCGACAATATTCCCTTACATTTTATTGGCATACACTGGCAGTAGATGGCAGTAGAGAGATGGTCTGACAAAATGGCAGCTGACATAGAAGCGCATATAAAGCAAAGGTGTGTCATTGACCTCCATCTGGAAAAAAAATGGCACCCACTGATATTCATTGATGCTTGCTGAATGTTTATGGAGACCAAACAGTGGGTGTTAGCACAGTGAAGTGGTGGGTGGTGAGTTTCAGCAGTGGCAACTGTAACACGAAAGACAAGCCACGTTCTGGACAGCCATGTAAAGCTGTGACATCACAGATTGAAATGCCTATTTGTGTGAAATGGCTAATGGTGGTGATGTGGAAAAAAACAATAGCACCAAATAAGAGATAGCCATCTGGACTTAGAATTGATTTTAAGTTAACACTCAGGAAAGAATAGATGTCTTCTTGCACTACATTGTCACTCTTTCAACTTTTACATAAGGAAAATTAGAAGCAGCAGGAAACTAATGAAACTGAGCAACAATAAAAGGAAAAACAGATAAGGAAAAATGTTATAAGAGAGAAAACATAACAGATTAAAATCTGACAGTCTTAGAAGTGTTCAGACATGTAAATCTACAGTGCAACCAGGATCACATTGATATGGTCTTTCCATAGCCTTTGTTTGTTTTGTTTTTTATTATAATTTCCTCAATATGAAATATTCTGAAAGTTTAAATGCAAGCCAGTCACAAGATGACTGTACTTAGATAAGCTCTGTATTCTTCAAACCATCATCTAATGTTTAGGATTAAGAAGAAAAAATAAATACAAATAATTAACTGCAAGGAAAACAATCAAAATAAGGCAATTAAGAAGTGCAATAAAAACAAATAATGAAGTGAATGCAATACTCAACATGGACATTTCAAAACTCACTTTACAGAGAGAGCTGAGATTATATCCAAAGGTCTGTG
This sequence comes from Gallus gallus, assembly GCF_016699485.2. NCBI lineage: Eukaryota > Metazoa > Chordata > Aves > Galliformes > Phasianidae > Gallus > Gallus gallus. Next base: position 162,405,759 of record NC_052532.1, on the reverse strand, counting down.
CATTCCGAGAACCAGCATTCATGTAGTTTCCCATTAACAGTACTAGTTCCAGAAGCTTGCTGAAGCTTTTACTCTTTTTTATCTCTTCACAAGCAGCACTGACAGCCATGATGTCAGGTTTGATGTTGTTCACCTGCTCCTCAAACTGAAGCTTAAAAAGAATAGCACTGAGCCGTGGCTGTAGTCTCTTCACGTTGCTCATCTGATTGAAAAGAAAATAGGAGATTTCCCTTAAAATTCATGCTACACTGTACAAATGCATACAATCTGAAATGATTTATTGGTGTGACAGGCTTGAAGAAGCAATATATCTGCTATAACTGATAGCAAATGAACGAATGAATGAGAGACACTTGGGTAAGCAACTGAAATCCCATCTTGTGGTTAATGTGAACTGCCCCCATCCTTTCCCAATAACTAGTATGTGTAAGCAATAAATGATAAAGTGTCATCATATATCATATCTGTCAACTCATATACCAAGTCCTATAAAACTAATCCAAGTTTATGACCCAGTAGTTGCAAAGTAATAAAAGTAGTTCACAAATTATGTATAACTGAGGATGTACCAAACAAGGCAAATCACATTTTCTGGTGCAAATATTTAAAAACTGATTTCAATAAAAGCTTAATCTAAACTTGTAGAAAAACAACAGTTCTGAAAAATCCCAGCTATGAAACACTTAATAAAATATGCATTATTATATGCCAGTATTCATACCCTACTATAGTCCTAGATTTTATACAGTTAAATTAGGTAAAGCAGAACACTCCTAGGAAAAGAGTAGCTTCTTTAGATCATATGCAAAAGACTTATTTCCTCTACACTTTACTAGTCAGGGATTTTCAACAGAAGTTTCAGTCTTCCTATATGACTTCGGTCCCTGAATTCCCACCCTAGAGATACTATACACATTTTTTCCTGTATCCAAACAAGATTTTGAATTTTATTACTACTTTAAATCAAAGAACATGGAATGTATTCAATAAATTAAATCTCCCTAGCTTCCAGTGTACTTCACATACCTTTTATCCTCACCAGGCACTATATATACTTTGATTTTTCCCTCTTTCACAAAAGAAATCATGTTTTGTCTCCTTGCTCTTCAGTTCTGAATGCATGGAAGAAACACTAGTGTCAAGTGCCTCCATGAGTGTCTTCCCTCATTCTTTCCTATCCCTGCTTTCCCACCAATACAACAAATTCTTTAAGACTTTCTTCCTGATAGTTATGTTCTCCTTTCTAAAGGCAAAGTTGAAGCCAATAATGCCTTAACAATACCTGAAATCCTAAACGAGTAGATTATGTACAGGTTTTTTTGTTGATGCTGTTGTTGACTGTTATTCAGTCTAGACACAGAGAGGCTTTTTTGTTTGCTTGTGGGATGGAAGATACACAGATGCACAGATTTACTGACAACTTGCTCAAAATGGAATGGAGACACAGCTTCTCAGAGTTTAGTTAGAACTCTTTTTTTTTGAATTAGGACTCATTTTCCTACAGAGGAAACATCCAAGACCGAGAAGTTCTGAGATTAATTCTATTTTTAGCAGGCGTAACAGCTATCAAAAAACTATTTTCATTAAAAGGTACATATGGAGCAGATATCACCAGACTGGAAAGATTTCCTCATGGGAAACCAAGTCAGAGTTGAACATAGGAAAGGTCTTCTATAAAACCTCTATTTCAGGCAGACGACAAAAATAAATACATTTATACCAGAAGTCAAGTGTAGAAGTAATTGAGGAATTTCAGCTAGAATAACATAATATCAAATCAAATGAAGAAAAGTTTCTAAAAGTCAAAGGGATAGACCTCTCTTCCAGATGGAAAAATCTGATCAATTAGTTCTAAAAGTACTTCATACCTCCTAATGTTATTACTTTTAGAGTTTCAATATACAAGCCATGAAGATATGGATAGGTGATTGTAGTGTAGATGGAAAAATCTGAAAATCATGACAGCAGGCATAGTATTTTCTACAAGGTTGAACCACCATACTTACTCCAATTTAAAAGTGAAATTTGACACTGTAATGTTTTAAGCAATACACAGTGATAACAGACCACAACAGCAGATGATTAGGATGTGTTTGTTGTGACAGGCATGACATATTTAGAAAAAAAAAAAAAAAAAAAGAAGCCCAGATCTCTAGCACATTCTTATTTAGTATGATCTTCTCTAATGATACAACAAGTCATCCAAGTTAATTTCCTAGATAGGAAGATATGTTTCTATGATGAAAACAGCAGTGGTAAGGAAAAAGCATTCTGCTGCAATCTTGTGTAGTCTTGTCAATAGTCAATTAAAAAATTATTTATTTATATGGTTACTTAGTGCATTTGGAAACACAGGTAATGTGTGGCAAAAAGAGTTTGACCTGAAATATCACATATGCGGATGCTGTTAAAAGACAGCTTGCACATATTGGAATAAGTTCCCCACTTATACAAAATGGTGACAGGGAAAGCAAGTCCCAAAGGACATGTAGCTCCATTGAGCTGTAAAGTCTGAAGCTGGAATACATGAAATATCTGCACAGTCAGTTCAAGCTACAGAGATCTAAGATACTGACTAGACTCAAGATTCTTTTAGCATAGCTGCCCTGTTAGCCAGTCACATGGATACATCACTATGATACTTTTCACCTAATGTAGGTGAAAACTTCCCAAAAAAACCTTGAGGTTGTTCAGCATCTTTCAGAATTTTATTTTATTTTTTTATTTCAAATGCAATCTATATTTCATAGTCAAGCCAAAATGTCTAAGCTCAGAAATTATTTCACAGTAAAAGACACCATCTTTTCATACCATCTTCCTTGGAACCTAAATTCCAGACAAACATTAAGGGCTCTTACAGAAAAACTGTTCTGTTCTTAAGAAACTGCCATTCCGAGTATGAATACTTTCAAATTGTCATAGCATATTCCATAAGGTTGCTGCAATATGGGTGCACTGGAATTGCTAGGTCACAGCCTGAACCAATGGTTGAGCACCAGGTGAGAAGGCATGGCTAACCAAGGGAGCTCAGATGCAAGCAAGGCACCTGAGTGACTGGAAGGGGTGGAACCTAGCTCACCCTCATTTAAGGGTTTGCAGACAAGAAAGCAACATCCCTCTGGATAGAGATCACACTCTACTTGAGCTGGTGCTGGTTGTTAGAAGGGGCAAGCCAATTTTCCTTCTTTATTACATGCTATTGCTTCTTAGTGCCTGTATCCTGCTTGAAGGCACTGTCATTGCTTTCTTTTGCCATACAATGTGTAAAAGAAAATCCAATCTGCCAACACACGATAGTTTTCAGTTACACTGACTCGTAATGGGAAACAAACATCTGATAAAGCTTAAGTGAAAATAATATGGCACCAATTTTTGTCAGTAACATGTGAAGTGAAATGAATTTTCACTTTGTGCATCATATCAGATTCAAGACAAGCTCTTGAGACACTTAGAGGAATCTGCACTGTGAACCTCTGATCAGTTAGAGGCAAAAGATGAGGACTATTCAAGACAGATAACCTCAGTGATCTCAAGTTACAGAGAGATCCGCCAAGAAGAAAACTGAGAAGAGCCTATGCCCTTGCCAAAAGAAACAACCACCACTTCCAGACATCTGAAATAACATCATAACTTCATAAGACAATTTATTTTTTTTTTTAGTTATCTTTACATTTTGCTAGCTGCACAAGAGGCATTTAAAATAGTTTTGACAGAATAGAATAGAAGAATGACACCTATTGGTATCAAATATTTCATAAAAACATTCATCTGTTATGCAGAGTCATCATCTTTCAGTGACATACAGGAAGTAACATAATCCAATCCATACAAGTCTCACTCTTGGAAGTTGCAACCTCTCAGATTAGTGAAGATCACGACAACCACTTCCAGAAGATGTTTCTGGAGCTTGGTTCTCCATGCTGTGCAGATTCAGGGTTTAAAAGATACCAACACTGTAAGAGTTAAGGATGTTCTCCCTTTAGAGTCAAATTATTTAAGTGGTTTAATTTGACATAAATATATTTTAACTGTCACAGGTGGTATATAGTGCTAAGTCAATCTTTGACAACATTCTTGGGAAGGCTCACATTGCTGAAGGAGAACACTGGAAAGAAAAAGCAGCATACACATGTGAAGAAAGACAACAGAAGAAGGTAAAGATTACAGAAGAAATTCTACAGATGGAAATTAACACAATTAAAATATCTCACAGTGCTGATAGACTTTGCCACTGTAGGATTTTAAACAATCTGAAATGGCTATGATCAAGCATTAAGTATTAGGAACGCCTCCTAAATATACTAAGATATTTTCTAGACAGCAGTGAAAACATTAATACATTCTGAGTTATCCTCAATGTGAACATACAGGTGAAATCATCAGCTGAATATGGAATTGATCATTTTAAGTGTTTGCTGAATTATTTAAGACAAACTAGCCCTCATCAGGTCTCACTCTAATCTTCAATTTACTCTAGTGAAATCTTCTTTTTTGGCATGAAATGATTAAAAACACATCTATCAATGAGCAAGCTGTGAAGCCACATGAGAATAGCTTGCCAAATTCTATTCAGGTTAGCTATCAGTGTAACTCACAAGGACTAGACATTAATTATTTCTGAAAGAATATTTCAAAATTCACCCATTTTATCTCTGACTAAGTAAAAGTGATCAAGCAAAAGACTTTCTTTTTCTCATTCCTACACTATATGTGAAAATATTTTCAAAAATCTCAAGTTTTAAGAACAGAAATAAAGTAGGAGCTGTCACACATAGTGCATCAAACACTACCCTTGTACATGCTACTGCCTGCAGCCAAGGTCAAATGTTCACTAAAAGCATCCTGACAAGTATTAGCATTTTTTTTTTTACATCAACATTGTTTATAAAGAATGTAAAAAAATATGGTTTTGAAATAGAATTGCATTTATGAATTTAAAATCATATTAATAAATCTAATACGTACAGGACTAATTTCTGTCACTAAGGATTAGATGCACTGAGGAGTTCACATGTCTACTACTGGCTTCAGTTCCCTCCACTCTGCATAACCAGATCAGAACTACTACTTGGAACAGTTTCTTGTGCAACGAGTTGTTAACATAAGCTGGCCTCAAGCCTGAGCATTATTGCATTGGCAAGAGTGTGGGGAAAAGTGGATGTGTGCTGATAGAGCTGACAAGGGACAGAACTTTCTCAGCTGGAGCAAAAAGAAAGCTTACCCTGTCATAAAAACATGTAATTTCTTTAGAGATTCATTTATTTTCTGAGTAGTTTGGTACTCATTTATATAAACTATGTGCCAAAACAACTTGGGTAGGGTGAGAGCAAAGATATGAAGCCACCTGACATGGGACCAGACATAGCTGTATTCCTCTACAGTTCCAAAAGCACCCTGAGATGTCAAGCCCAAGAGATGCAGCAATGTCTGCTAGACACTCAAGTTTAGAACGGCTGGAACCAATGTGCTTGTATCCAGCTTCTCTGTTATGTATTGCTCTGTCTTTCTTGTAATGAAAAAGGGAAGATGTATTTTGTAACCATTACGACTTGTCTTAAAAAAAAACAATCTGCCTCTGTCTTATTCTGAATCTTCAATTATCAAATTCTGGTTCATGAATTGTCCTGTCTCCTGAACTGTCAAGTAATTGTTAGGGAATTCTGCACAGACTAAAAGGATACCTATTCTATGCCTAGAATTATTGTTTCTTGTAGCAAATTAGCACTACAGACAACTAAGTTTCAATATCCAATATCATTCTTTGGTGATGTTTAGTTGATTGATAATAAAGCCTTAAAACGTAATTCATTATCCCCACAACTGTTAAAATAGTTGGGTGAAAGCTGGTTCAGAAAGTTGTTTTCAGAACACTGAATAATATTCAAAGCCAGTATAAAAACTAGTAAGAACTGAACTGGGATGGTTTTGGTTACTATTATTGCCTGAATGATTTCAGTAGAAAAAAAAGGAAAGACCACCAAGGACATGAAGGACTTCATATTCAAAACAACACACAGATCAATAAAAGGAATAAAGGAATTAATGACCTCATAGAAGACTGTAAAAGCTATATGGATTTCCTGCATCATCACCAGCAATAAGCTATTTTAATAAACCATTATTTAGCTTTCTCTCAAACAAAAATTTATTGAGAAAAAAAGCAAATCCTTCCAACATTTACCTTAAGAATTTTCAGCATAAAATTACAATGCAGATGAACTTGGCAAATATTTGTTACCAGCTCCTCAGCATTTATCCTCTTAAACAAACAAACAAACAAAGTCAACCACCTCACACGTTTGAGCTGTTTCAGATGGCTTGCTCAGTAAAAGGAGAGATCAAATAATCGTGCTATTATCTAGGCTATAACTGAGATTTCTGATATGATATATTCAAGTGTTAATTTTTATTAGAAAGGTGTCCTTAAAAACAAGATATCACACTAATTGCAATGTTTAAATGCTAGATTCTATCCACAACAGTGCTGTGGACATTTTGGTCAATGTATATACAGAACAAGCAGGAAAACAACCTTCAGAGATCACTCACAGCATTCTGCCTTCCTATGAGGCAGTCAGCTTTGCCAGCAAATAGTGCATTAGCCTTGCCTGCTCAAAGAGATGGCTGATTGTACAAAGAGTACCTAATCTCCCTAGAATAAATCAATTCTACTCTTTTATTATTCCCACTATTAGAAAAATCTTCCCATCATCTAACCTACATCTCTTTCCTGAAAAACATAAACCTATTACATACTGCTGTAACAACCAACACTGTTCAGGATATATTATTCCCTTTCTTCTTCCAGTTTTCCTACACATATTTTCAGTGAAGATCCTGCCTTGGCTTTAACAACTTACAAGCAGTATTTCTTCATATCCCTTGTTTCTAAACTGTAGTCTTTAGCCATCTCTGGAGTCCCTGCTTTTGTCTGCACATCTATAACTAATGTACAACAAACCTCCAATCCAAATATAATATTGTATCTGAGGCTTCAGCACTGGTGAATAGAGAGAAGTTCACAATTGTACAGGCCATAACCCTGCTTTTACATTTCAGTTTCCTGTATGCTTATTGACTGATATGATGACAGATCCAATTTGTATCTGACTTCTTATCTAACATAATACATCGTTCTTTAATACAACTGTATCCATAACTATAGACTTTGCAACCACTGCCATGTTAATTCTGAGTCACTGATGTTCCTAAAATATCTTTCACTGTCATTAAGCAACTTGCAGAAAGCTCATTAGTAAAGCGAAACTCAGCAAAAAAAAAATTATTCAAAGGTCAGTAACAACAGGGCAACATAAAAGTGGATAGTTATTGTAATTGAGAATATGAAGCACTGTGCCTGAATATGAAGCTCAAAGTTAGTTTTGACCACTGGGAACACAGCCTTGCTGCATAATGAGAATAAAAACGACCAAAAAAAAAAAAAAAAAAAAAAAAAGCTTTCCATCTTTAAGATAAATAATTTGAATGGGTTCCAACATAAAGAAAGCATACTGCATACTCACTATCTTCCCCTAAATATTAATGTCTGAAATGTAAATTACATCAACATATCCAAAATGCTTAGCTTTATATTTACCATTCCATCATTCTTCCAAAGATAATAGAGAGAATTGTCAGTGAATTGGTTCTTTTTAAGTGCACATTCCTTTCTGAGCAGATTTACAGAAGTAACTAAAGTGGGCATGACCTGTCCTAACATTTACAGAAGCTGAAGTTATGAGATTCTGAGATAAATACAACCTCATGGCAACTGATGGCTCTTCAGCATATAAAAGAGCTGCCCTCATCTAACTTGCTCTCATCAGTCAAGAACAACCCTAGGTGTTGAGAAAGTCCCTTGACATCGATGCTGCACATTAGCAATCCTGGCCAGACTGCTTGGACACACATGTGGTAGTACTTAGAAGAACCGAGATGTAAAAGTACAAGTGAATTCAATCTCTAATAGACTGAGCAGGTAAAAAAGTCACTTTATATCAGGATTCTGTAAATTAAAGTCACTTTTTCTTCCAATTAGATCCTGCAATGAGAGGGTTATTTTCTTTCTCTTTTTTCAGTGCAAGGCTGAAATTTAGAAGCTTTAATTCATTGTAAAATTTATTTTGCATTCCTCCTTTAACTTAGGAAAAAATTCAGAAACTTTACTTCAGACAAGGAAGCTCTTATCAGCTGCTTCATGAGCCTTGCGATTTTAATATCTCAGGAAAAAATAAACACCTCAGACTCAGATCTAATTAATACAAATGAATAATAACAGAAGATAATCTTTAGTGCTTGAATATTTTAAATTCAAAAACCATTCAACAACTGCTGACTCAAACATACCTATTATAACATTATTACAAACAATTGTAATGAACAATAGTTTATTTTTCAACTCTCCAGCAGCCCCTTAAATAAGCACCTATTATTTCTTTTCTCACACTATTTCTTAAAAGGCTCTAAACATGCTTGCCTGAAATTAATCCTGTTGTACTGTTGGATCACATTCTTAATTATGCTGTGTTTGAGTAGGTGATCTTCATTACTTTTTTTTTCCTTCTTATTTCCAAAAGGTCCTATAGAACTGTTAACAGTGACTTAGAATTGCATTTAACTTGGGCTTCCTTCTTAATTACAAAATACTATGTGTTATTAAGAAGGTTCGTAAGAGTTTGTGATAAGTAACTCCTCTACAACTCATGTTTCCCAATAATTCAGTTGATCCAGAACTCTTGGTTTTGCTTGCTTCAACGTACCTATATTTTTCCTTTTTGTCATCCCCAAATTCTTTTCCTGTTAAGTTTAATAGTGCCTCCATGGTCCAAATCCCTTTATTTTACCTGTTCCTTTATATGAAAAATTACCCATGATATTGTTTCTCCTTTCAAATTTCCCTCAAGAGAATATCTAAGTGAAGTACTTTTTCTGAACTTACTGGCATCTTCCATTGGTATCCAAATGGAAGCTTTAGAAGGCGCAAGCAAGAGATTAGAAAAGCAAGTTGCCTCTAGATGAGAGAAAAATGGGCTTATGCCAGAACAATATAACTGCCTGGAGCACAAGAAAATCTATGGAAACACAGAATGGGTTAGGTTGGATGGGACTTTAAGTATCACTGAATTCCAACTCCCTTGCTAGGGACATTGTTGCCAACCACCAGCTCAGACTGCCCAGGACCTCCTCCAACCTGGCCTTGATACCTCCAGAGATGGGGCATGCAAAACTTCTCCAGGCAGCCTCACTGCCCCGAGTAAAAAAATTTCTTCCTAACATCTAACCTAAATTCCATTCCTTTTACTTTAAAGCCGTTTATCTTGTCCTATTACTATTAGACTTCGAAGAAAAATGCTACTCCCCTTTCTGCTTATAAGCTCCCTTCAAGTATTGGAAGGACACAGGAAGGTCTCCCTGGAACCTTCTCCAAGCTAAACAAACTGAAAACCATACTCCAATTGAGTGAAACTGAAGCCATGTTAGATTGGCCCACACAGTGCCATGGAAAGCCCCTGATGCTCCCTGGAAGTGACACAGTATCCTAAGACTTATACTAGGAAATATAATCACCCTCAGAATTAAAACAGCAACACATCCTCATTACTGTCTTAGATGTAATTGGGCACATTGTATGTTCACCACAGGTATGACTTTGGGGCATCCAGACAAAACCACTGAAGTAAAAAGGAAACTGAAACTCAAGATGACTATAACTAGAACAGGGGGGAAAATATAATTACCTGCAGGTAAATGAGAGAAACTTTTCAAATTCTGGAAGATAACTGCATTTTGTGGAATTATAAGAAACTATTTCATGCAAATATAAGAAATAAAGAAGAGGAAGGGAAGCTGTTGGGTTTGGTAAAAGGACGCAGAAACAAGGCTAATAAATACAGTCAAGGCTAGTAGACTTTGGTCTCTGGAAGAAGTGATGGAGTTTTTCATACTCCAATAGGACCAGTTCTTTGTACGGTGCAGTTTTGAAAGAGAGCAAACTTCACACAGTTAAGAATTTCACACAACTAAAATAAGGGATTTTCACTCTCTAATGAGTAAATGTGAGAAGAAAACTGAAAATACAAGAAAAGATTTAGAAAAAAAAAAATTACACAACAGAGAAAGACCGAATCTAGCAATGATCTCACTCATCACCAACAGTGGAACAGAAGACGATTAACCATCACTGCTGTAATTGGGATGGAGATGAGAAGCTAACTAAACTTACATTAGGATGAGTTATATTGAATTTATTCATGCAGTAGGAAGTCTAAATGACAGGAGAGATGCATTCTAAAGAAAATGGAACAGGACAAATTTTGAAGCAAGAAATTCAAAAGGAAAGAAGTTGCTCTAAGCGTGAATGGAGAAGACAATGCATATACAATTATTACTTGTCCAGGAACTTAAGGGGACAAAGACAAATAATTAGCAAAACAAATAGACAAACTAAATACTAGACTGTCTGCAATAAGAAAATAAGATAAAATATTTTAAATCTGTCTGACATAAAAATCTAGTATCATCAAAAAAGTAAAGATGATGAGAAGCAAAACAACTCTTATATGAAGTATCAAACATGAAGCATCATATATTAGGCATTTCAGACAAAAACAATAGTGCACAAGGTTAAAGTATGGCAGTGTTCCTACAGAAAACTTCCCCTTCTATGTGAAACAAACTTACACTGCTCTAACAGTGCAGGAAAATCTTTAAACATATGCTTCATCCTTTTTTACAGTCCTTTTGAAGAAAAAAAGAAAGATATACAACACATTTCAGCACAAAAAGAAGAGTAAAGTAAATGTTTTTTTAATTAATTGCCAAACAAAAAATATGAGATCCAAAAAGGGCTTTGTTTGTAACACCCATTTCCAAAATCTAATAATTCACTTCATAATTCTTATTTAATAAAATTCTTATTTTTTATAAAATAAAATAATTCTTATTTAATAAAATCTTCTTAAATTGGTATAGATCACCACTTAGTATATATTTTACTTCCTTCTAAAAATTCTAAGTTATTGCTTGACAACCATACATCTCTAATTTATCATTGTGGTGATATTTATATTTTACAAGTACACTGAAAATATTTTAAAGATATCTGAGTTTAATTATCCTGTTCTCATTATATTCAAAAACTTGCCTATAGTTTCAGAGTTCCTTACTGACTGTGATGACCAAAAAACCTCCACTGCTTATGTGGTGGGAAGATAAATACGTGGTATACTTCAAGAACTCAGCTTCTTTTTGTGCCTAATAATTTTTAGCTAAGTAGCTCATTTGTTCAGCATCATTATCATCCCTTGTGCCAAAGATTAAAACAAACATAGTTTATATGGTAACCTCTGGATGTAATAAAATCTTGTAGGGAGATAGAAAACTACATAAAATTAAAAGCCTCTGGAGGATTTCTGAAGTGCAAAGTATCGCTGTTGATGGCAAAAATACGGGATTTTTTTTACAGAAAGAAGCTAAACACACACCTGTACTCAGCAGGAAGGCTTGAATGGTGGTACGGCAATAGTCTGCCAATGAGAGCCCATAGACAGATTAATGCAGTTAAATTATCAGTCATGATTAATAAAGCTAACTAGTAACTACATGAATCAATTTAACTGAAAACTCAAGATTGACATTACTAAACGGAGCAGTCTAATTAAACACTGTCTACTTGATTATGCCCAAATTAGAAAAAAAAAATTCTGTAAACTTCTCAGAAGAACCATCTGCAACACAAGTCAACACCACTACATGTTTTAAGTCCTAAAGCAATGAAGTACTTATTCTGTCCACTGGGTATTGTATCAAAAAGGAAAAAAAAAACCAAAAAAAAAAAAAAAAAACAAACAAACAAAAAAAAAAACAAGAGAAAACAGCCAACCACTTAGGTGACCAAATAGTTGAAATACCATCCCACTCAGACAGGTTTCATCTTGAAAGTGTACTATGTGACTACTCATATGACTACTGATTTTCAAACACAAAACCCACACTTCGCCATTATCAAGTTTTGCAGAATAAATTACCCAGTAATCAGAATTAATGAAACCTCCAAGAAAAGCAGTCACACTGAGCAAACCCAGTACAAAATATGAACTACAGCAAAACTAAAGGCAATTAAATATTTAAATTTTGGCAAGCACAACTCTCCTTCATGAAGCACTTGATAATCGAAATACAGCATTCAAAATCAGCTTACGATAACCTTGTAAAGCTGAGCTAAAGCACTTAGTGTATAGATTTAACAGAGTTTTTATGAAATAGTTCATGACTGTGTGTAAGTAAAAATAAAATTAAAAAAAAAAAAACAACAACAGAAAAACAGAAAAAGAAAGAAAAAACAACCCTCCAAAAACCTCCACAGTAATATGTGATAATATCTATGTTCTGAAACAGCAGTCTGGAGCATGTGAAAAAAAGAACACACAGAAAAATAAAGTAGTTTATCTAAAGAAAACCTACAGTCTGGAAGAGAAGATAAGGGTAGTAAAGGATTTATTTTATACTTACTGTTGAATGAACAGAAAACATAAAAGTGCAAAACTAAAAGAAGAGGGTAATTGTAGAAATCACAAAAGCGAACCCATAGCGTCACCACAAACACACAGAAAACGAAAACTAAAGGAGAACCTGAACTGCTTAGAGTCATGCCCTCAATGTCTTTAAGCCAACAACAAAAGTTCATTAACTGAAGTTGAAATAAAACTCACACTACTTTAACAATCATAACATGCCAGAATCTTAGTAAGTGTCAAGCTGTTTCTTTCAGAGTAACAAATCTTCACTTTGAAATCAAGGTCAGGAGGATAAAACAGAGTTTGCATTATAAAAATTTTATTAGCACACAAGTAGTAATTATCAGTTCATTCACTATTTAGGCTGCTCCTTGAGAGGCACGTGGTTTAGTCTTTCCCTTGAGTAAATTAACATGTCATATCTGAATTTTCAGAAATATAACAAGACTCTGCTCACATAAAAAGATAAAACTGGAAGTATTCTATTTCATTTTTAATTCTCCTTGTTTGAAAATAATAACAAATAATTAAGTGTAACAATTTACCTTTGTGTCAACAGCTGTTCTTAAAGAAATGATTGAGAGTTCTCAGCCTGCTCCCCAGACAAAATAAAAGATATAAAAGGGATCCTGACGGAGATTAAAAAAATCTTGATGATGAAAATCAAATGTGTAAGATACCATAATAAGATGCGAAAAAAGTCTCTTATCCAAATGTATCTTTTTTTAGCTTGACCTCTGAAGTAAGCTTCAGGAGATGCGCAGGAGGATGGCACACTAGAAAAATTGTGCCTAATAATCTTCTTTTGTTTCTATGCAAAACTAGGGAAAGCAAAAACTTGCATTCTTCAATGGGAATATCTGGTTGTTCATTCAAAAAAGAAAATCCACAAACAAATGCAACAGAACTTGACCTACAGTTCTACTCTTCCCATTAGATGGGATTGAGACAGATGGTAGATCTAAGTAATAACAGTTAGAAATGTCTACTAATAATGCTGCATTTTGTCAACCAGTACAAGTCAATCAGTGTCTTACAACAGATCATTTCAAGTTTATTCATACCTGAATACAAGCAAATTTCAAAAAGAAAGCAATTACAATTATATTAGTGACTGTTTTAACACTTAAAAAAAAAAAAAAAAGTGAATGAACTTGCAGGAGTGTTTCAAAATACATCCCTGTTTGCAGGAACCTTCAAATAGCTAGTGTTGAAAGGGGAGTAGTCAAAGATGTAGTGTTACTGAACTACATAACACAAACACATAAAATCACGCTCAACTTTCAACTTCAGTAGAAGACAGTTAGATCTTATTGATGACCTATCTTGATACCAGAAAGGTTCACTGGTAATTAATCAGATATCTTTTAGCTTGTCAGCTAAAGTACCATTTTAGACGAAACTGTTCAGGATAGACAACTGCATAGTTGTACAACAATGTGGACACTTAGCATTGAAGAGAAAATAACATGGTATTAAAATAATTTCTGATGAATATAGGAGACCTTCTGAACCAACTAAAACTACAGATCAGTCTTTAAAATGCAAATTAGCTCTTGTTATCCATATTGTTCTGATGACAGCAAAAATTGCAAACTAAACATGCTTTTTCTTCCAGTAAGCAATGTCCTCTTTTCATGCTGACAGGTAACCATAAGAATTCATGCAGGGCATCCTGATCACTTGGAACACACTAACTCACTGTAAATTTCAGATTAACTACTGCTGTCAGTATGCCTAACTGTAGTAAATTTGGAATGTTTAAAGAACAAAAGGCAAACTTCTCAGTAGGCTTAGGTTGAAATATTAAAAAAAAAAAAAGCCAATCAAGCTTTAATCTATGTGGCATTAACCTTTAAATGTCTTTTTTTCTTTTTTAAAGTCAATAATAGATAAAAATAGATAAAACATTTTTTGATAAAAAAATTCTTTGATTTTCTTGATAAAAATAGATAAAACATTTGCTACTTAACTTTGAATTTTACTAATTCAATTAAAATGTATAAACTAGAATGTCATTGTCCTGTTTCTTCAACAAATTAATTCCAAATATATTACTGTTGGAATTGTTTGGCATGGTCGAACAAATGTTTATACCTTAGCCAGCTCAATTTATAGTTAAATTTACTGGTACAAATCCATCTCTGCTACCATTTTGCCATAATTTGTAAGACTCAAAGCTGCTCAAGTTTAGATGCGTGCTTATCTCTATCATCTGGCAGACATGCTTTGAAACAAGGTTATCAGAGAGAAGCATCATACTCCAGCGAAGGACATTTGAATTTCTCTCAGTAAGATTGATATATATGAACTTCTCTGCTACATAATCAGCCTACCCTTTCAATTTTCTAATATCAAATTTAAGGGAAGCCATGAACTTTTAATACTGAGCAGAAGTGAAGCCTGTAGCAAGCTAAATTCTAGAACAGATGCTAGTTCTTTGTAAATATACAATATGTGTACATTTATTAAGAAAAATTAAAGTTTCATGTTTATAGAAAACTTAAACATTAAAAAAAAAATAATAAAAGTTTACAAAAAGAGGGTGCAATTCTGACCAGTGCAGAAAGACTTAACTTCTGTGGCACAAAAGCAAAAACACTGAACTAGAAAATGTCCTTCTAACACATCCCATTATTAGTTTCCTCTCTTTGCCTATGATGCTCATCAGTGAGTCATCTAAACGTTTATGTGGGCCAGATTCATGTCAAAAGACGATGGCATGCTTAAAAGTGAAAGAGTGTTTTGTTGTTTTTTTTTTTCCCATATCATACTCATTCTTCCCAATAACATTTTGCCTTCCATTTTGTCATTAATCAAGTCCTCTGCAAATATTTCAAAATTTAGATCAAATGAGCCTCTACCATCAGAATTTATATAGATACAGAAATTTCACTGATCTCACATATTACTTAAATTTTCTGTTTGAGAATCCAAACCAAACTTGGTATGTCTGGCTTCTAATTATATTGTAAAGGCATTTAATATGAAGATTATTATTCCAGGCCAAAGAAGGAGTTTAGGGAATCTACCTGTACTCTAGATGTTCTAAAATCTAGGTACAAATAGTTGATATTCACACAGATAACTACCAACAGAAAGTATCCATTGTTATGACATGATGCTCCTTTTCCTAAATCCAGAGATACATCTAAAAGAAATACCTCCTCTCATTGAAATCCTCCTGGATGAAACTGACAGTGATCATCTTAGCTTGAAACATTAGGAATGGACAAGGAAAATCAGAGACCTATATGGATGTATTGATCCAGGAAAAGAAGTAGCCTTACTATGTATTTGTTAGGACAAAATTATAATATTTATGAATTATGGGCTATATACATGGTATTCCAAAACCATATGGAAGGAAGGATGCAGAATAGGTTAACATGATGATATTGATGGTATTTTATTCTCATTTACATGGAGAATAGAAAGAAAAAACATCAATGTGTATCAAGTTTATATGGGAAGGTTTGGAAGCAGAGCAGGAGGGGGTGCTGCAGAGATTAACCTCTTTGAGAACAGCCCAGAAGCTGCCCAATCTAAGATCAGAGCCAGCTCCAGACAGTTCCAAAAGGAATCCATAGCTGGCCAGTGCAGAGCTACTGAGAAAGCAAAAAATTTCTGTACAACAGCAGCCCGCAGTGCAGGGTAGATGTGGCCTGAAGGAGGCCGCAACCCATGGGGAGCTCCCACAGGAGCAGGCCCCAGGCCAGAGCTGCAGCCTGTGGAGTTGGTCTGACAAAAGTTGCAGTCCCAAGGGGATTCATGATTGAGAGTCCGCTCCTGATGTACTGCACAATCCCCATGGTACAGGCCCACGTTGCAGCAGTTCTTAAAGAACTGCAGTCTGCGGGAAGCGCACATCAGTCCAGTTTGGGAAGGACAGCATCTCATGAGAAGAACCCCATGCTGGAGAAGGGATAGAGAGTGATCATGAAGGAACAGCAAAGACCAAGAATTCTGGATTGACCACAGCATCCATTTCCCATCATTTCCCATTCCCCTGTGACACTCAGTGAGAAGAGTTAGAAGAAATTGGATGGGGGGGAAGTGTTTTTAGTTTGCTTCTAGCTCCCACTACTCTCATCTGTCAGTTGGCAATGAATTACATTAATCTCTCTACCCTGTTTTGCTCATGATGGTAACTGATGAGTGATCTCATTCTTCTTTATCTCAGCCTGTAAACTTTCTTTTCATTGTACTTACTCTCCCTGTTCTTTTAAGGATGAGGAGTGAGAGAGAAGCACGAAGGAGCTTGGCTGCTCATCAGTTTGAAAACCGCAAAATGCAGAAAATTTCATTGATAATGTTATGATTTATCAAGGCAAATAACAGTCAAATCAGACAATTTTAAGTATGGAAATCCAAAAATGGCTTCTTATCTCCGAATGCCACAGAAAATACATTTTTTCTGCTTGTTTAGATTTTACATTCTTAAAAAAAGAGGACATTACAATCAGGCCTTCCACATCCATGGATATGCCCCCTGAAAGTCCAATTAAAAGGCAGCAGCTACACTCTGCTCTTAATATGCAACCATCATATTTAGGAAGATGAAGCTGGTAATGCTTCTATTTAAGAATATTAAAATGTTTTTTCAGGCAAGAAAAGAAACAGTAGTAGGACTCACCACAACTCCAAACTGCTCTGGCTCAGACAAATTATTGTACTCATTCTTGAACTTGGACAATGCATTCAGTTGTTCTTGCTCTGGAAGATGTTTTATTAAATTCTATCAAGAAAAAGAAAGTAGATTTAGAAATCTCAGATTCTGCATTGCTTGTATAATTGCAGATAAGCAATGTTTTATTAACATTAACTCCAAAGATAACACTGCTGTCCCAAAGTTGGTAGAACGCAAAAAGGTAACATACAAATTCATGCAACAAAACGTAAAAAGCAAGTGATTAAATGTCAACTAGCATCATTTGCTGTTTCTACAAACGTATACTTTTCTGTAGTTTTTTTTACCAAACAGAATTTCAAAGAAAAAATATGTTCGGTAGGCACTACGCAAAGAAAACTGAATTAAATAGGACAAGGATCACAGTAACATATCTAACTAAAGGATGGCAAAAATCATTAGTGAAAACAGATAATTTATTTTCTAGTACTTAGAAAAAATTGATAGTAAAGTGATGACAGGTAATGTCCATATTTACAAAACTTTAAACCCATTAGACACTACTTAGCTTACAAACTTGTGAGAAGTAGGATTTCAAAGGTGGGACTCAGCTTCAGCTGAATTCAAGAGGCCATATTCACTTACATAAGCGAGTGTCATTTCAACACAGAAGTCTAAACATGTCACCCTACACCTGATCATCTAAGTAGTCTTCAGATTCCGTGGATTTTCCTGAGAACTTAGGCACCTATGTTTACATATGGACTTTTGCATTCCACTCTAATTAGGTCAGTAGTAGGTACAATGAAAATGGCTATTCTGAGCAAGTTCTGGAAGACAGCTCAAACATCCAACTATGCCTAAATTTGACAGCCACTGGCTCAGTTCTGTCCTTTCCCAAGATGACTGCTGTAACTACTAGGCAATATTCAGGATTCCTCTTAGCCAGCTCTCTTACTCATGTCATGAATCCTGTGTTCCTGGTTACACTATCATTCTAATACTGCATCAGGTCTAGCAATCACAGCTCTCCCACTACCTATTGCCATGTTTTATAGTTAAATAACTAGATAATCCTTTATCACTGTTTTTATTGTAAAAAATAGTCATTATTTTAAGAACTGAAACCCTACTTTTAATCTAAGGACTAAGACAAATAATTTGTTTTAAAGCATTTTGTGATGTCTAATGTGAGGACAACATTGTTTATCAAGAAAGTAAAGTCTGCAAATAAGAAAAGCTAGAATTACATGCAAGGGCTGAAACAAACCAAAGAAAGAGTAAACAAATAGAATGAACAGCTTCAACACAGTCCATGATGAGATAAGACTTTCTGTGGGGAAAGATGTAACTGTGACCAAGTCACCAAAAAGCTTAACAAGGCTCCTTGATAGACCTTATCACTGTGAAGCCTAGGGAGACTGGAATGTAAGACAAAGAGCAAACGGAGTCTAAGGATAAACAGGAGGTCCTTTTGTATGTGCTGTTAATCTTGTCACACTTGAGAAACCTTTCATCCTTTATCACTGTTGTTTGGGAGAAGTTAGGGCCAATTAACTGATTAGAGGAACTGCTAAAGGAACAGGAAATTCTTATTTGTAAGCGGATGGTATATAAGATGTATGTTGAACACAATAAAGTAGATCTATTCTGATGCTACAAGAAACAGAGAGCTCTCTAACTCGACTGAGTGCTTTGTAGAAAAAGTAGTACTAGTACAAATGCAGAAATGATTATGCTTTAAATAATAATACAAAATTAAATTTTATGTATCTGTATATGTTCAGACTAATTTACAGCATGAAGAATTTATGGCAGTATTATCTATTACAATTGGAAAATATTCCTTGTAAAAACAGTCTACCTTTATTAATTATAGATTAAGATGTCCAGGATTAAATCTAAAAACTTCAGCGAACACCAAAAGGGCACAGAGATTCTGAGTGTAAAAAAACACTTTTTAAAATTAGGAGTTCATACTCTGCTTATTTCTGTCTGGATATACAAAATCCACATATCTTAAATAAACTACAACTCCTTAATTTTTACAGAGATTAAAATGTTTTCAATATTGAGCACCAGAAAAAAAACTAAAGTAGTGATTGGTATCAGAGAAGCTGTATGGTGTTCACATACAGTTTTAGAACTGCTAGTCATAAAAAACAGTTTGAATATCAGAGAATAAACAGAAGAAAGAATTTTGACTAATTCACAAGAAACATTCTAATAGTTGGTTAATGACTATTTGGATTACAGCATAAAATTCACAGTTCTTATGGCTTTCAAAACTAGATTTAATTTCTTACAGGAGGACAGAGGAAATTGGAATGATGAGACACATGACACATACATGTTACTTAATATGCTCTATATAACAAAAAGGTAAGATTAAGGACAAATATCCAACTTTAAAAACTGTGACATACTGGACACTATTTACAGCTAGACAATCAGAAATGAATTAAGATAAGAAATTTCTGAAAAGGAGAAGAATGAAAATATTTGGTGTATTTTCTAAATAAATGAAAACATTTGCATGCTTGTAAACATATGTATGCTTTTGCTCTTCTCATAATCATGAAATGTACAGAACAAAATTTTCAGTGGATGTCCAGAAACCATATTTGTGAAGGTTTGTAGAGGCAGAACTGAGACATACAGATGGGTATTATCATTTATTTAGTAACCCTGGCATATATAACGGTGAATACTAGGTCTTTTAAGGTTATGAGGCACATGAGTCAACCACTCTGAAAGGAAGAGAGCTGTCTAAGTGCTTTTTGAAGTTTAAACTTGGATGATGTTATTTTCAAAGTTAATACAAAACTGTTTTATCCAGAAACTAGAAACTTGGATTAAACAACTTGATAAAAATGATTACATACAAGCTTGCAAAGTAAATCTGGAGCCCAAGCCTTGCCAAAAAAAAAAAAAAAAAAGACAAGGGCATTCCTTTTACGAAGAAGGGGGCAGCCTGACAAAATGGTGACTAACATGGAAGTGTGTATGAAGCAAAGGTGTATAACTGAAATCCTCCATGTGGAAAAAAATGGCACCTAGTGACATTCCTCAATGATTGGTGAACGTTTTTGGAGACCAAACAATGGATGTTAGTACAGTGAAATTTGGACTGCGTTGACAACATTTTCCTAGCAATGATGCCACCATAGCAGCTGTGAAACAGTGAGTTAGCTGGTGCATTTTTATAAGGGCAGCATGCAGGCATTTGTTCATTGCTAGCAAAAATGCAAAGCTACTGGTGGTGACAATGTTGGAAACTAATGTGCTATAGCTGAGAAATTGCTCTATCAAATAGTATTGTTGAGTTCTTTGTATTTGTTATAGTCTCTGTGGAAATAAATGGTAGACATCATACTAGATCAGTCTTTATACAAAGACAGCTTACTGAGGGAGACTTAAGTTAGATATTGCTCTCTATAACTACCTGAAGGGAGGTTGTACTGAGCTGGGGCTCAGCCTCTTCTCTCGGGTGACTAGTGATAGGTCTAGAGGGAATGGCTTCAAGCTGGGCCAGGGAAGATTCAGGCTGGACATTAGGAAATACTACTTCTCTGAAAGGGTGGTCAGGCACTGGAATGGGCTGCCCAGAGAGGTGGTGGAGTCACCGACCCTGGTGGTGTTCAAAGAGTGTCTGGATGTTGTGTTGAGGGACATGGTTTAGCGAGAACCATTGGTGAAGGGCAAATGGTGGGACTGGATGATCCTGTGGGTCTTTTCCAACCTTAGCGATTCTATGATTCTACGATTAGGAGGAAGTTTTCCACTCAGAGGTGACGCACTGGAACAGGTTGCCCAAGGAAGTTGTGGATGCCCCATCCCTGGAGGTGTTCAAGGCCAGGCTGGATGTGGCTTCAGGCAGCCTGGCCTACTGGTTGGCAACCCTGCACATAACAGGGGGGTTGAAACCAGATCATTGTGGTCCTTTTCAACCCAGGCCATTCTGTGAACATGCCGATTTTTTAACATACCCTACTGTTAATATCAGAATTAAAAAAGAAAAAAAAAAAGAAAAAAAAACAACAAAGCAACAGCATAGTATCAAAAAATTATCTGCTACTATTATTAACCATTACTATTATTAACAGAGACTAGAGTAGAGATTGCTCTTGTTAACAATTTTAAAGATAGAGAAAAGTAAGCATTCTCTATCCTGAGGTACATACCATTCAAATAGAAATAATACCCCACAGGAGAATCAAAGAAAAAGAGGAAAGTAAACAATTCTCTGTGAATATACATTTTCTTAGCTTGTCACAGTTGATTGAAAGATTGCTACATGTTCACACAGAAGAATGTCTTTAATTAACTAGCTACTAATGGGCTGATCTATTTCCTTAGATCCCAAGGATGCAAAAACTGTTCTACTGTCTTTTAATTATGTAGAAAGAAATTACAAAGATGCCAGTTTTTCATAAAATCAATATGTAAGAAATATAAAGATATTGATATGAAAGAAAGATAATCTTGGTCTAAACTAAGATCTCTGCAAATCTAATGCAATGTCATCAAGATGACTGGGGGTCATAGCATACCACTTAGGGGCACAGCTGTTCCACTTTAACAAAACAAGCTGCCAGAGAGTTTGACATGGTCTTCAGGTACCCAACTGGAGGGCATAAAGATAGGAAAAGGTTCCTCTTGGAGGAGTGCAGCAGAAGGCCAAGGCCACAAGTAGAAAAAAAGAAAACTCCAGCTGAATAGTTCAGAAAAAGTTTTTCCTCTATAAGAGTAGTTCAACACTGCAAAACGTGTCTAGAAAACTATGGAGTCTCCAACTTTAGTTGGAGTCCAAATCTGAAGGGGAAAATCCCTAAGCAACCTCCTTTACTTGACCTGGCTATGAGCAAGGGATTGAAACAGATGACCTACAGACCTTTCTTCCAAATGTTTTTTTCCCATGGTTCTAGAATAAAGAGTTTCTATTAAACACAGTTCTATAGAATTCTTTAGCTTAACAT
The DNA here is from genome assembly GCF_016699485.2 of Gallus gallus. Classification (NCBI taxonomy): domain Eukaryota; kingdom Metazoa; phylum Chordata; class Aves; order Galliformes; family Phasianidae; genus Gallus; species Gallus gallus. The sequence goes on along the minus strand of NC_052532.1, from coordinate 162,383,635 downwards.
CTTTTAAATGGCACTGTGAATAGAAAAACATAAGGAATTTTGAGCATCTTTTGTCTCCACACAGAATCACACACTGAATAAAATAATATAGAAAATGAAAAAACTACCCAAATAAGCTCTAAGGAAGAGGAGCGGTCACTGTGAATGCCCTAAGGCAAGACTCTGGATTATATTAGCTCTGTGAGAACAGAAAAGAAAAAAAAAAAGAAAAAAAAAAAAAAAGATTTTTTGACCTAGTTTTTAACCAGAACAATAGACCTATGGCACTTGTGCCTGAAATAATTTTTTTTAATACTAATAACTAGGAAACAAACACAATATCATATGCAATTTAAAAATAAATACACAAAAAAAACATGTCTAGATAGATATGAAGAACATGAATACAGAAAACACAGAATATCAACACAGCTACTTTCATTAAAATAGCTTTACAAGTATAAAAAGAACTAGAATTCACGGAACAAAAATATTATTGCAGTGATTTACTAGCCAAACTTTTTAGGTTTCAGAGGGTTTTTAGGTGCACATATCTATTTAAGGAGAAACTTATCCTGAAATACTGGGATGAAGCGTCAGTTTCCTTACCTGAATCATGGACTCTGAGAGCTGCGTTTCATCTACTTGCAATATCATCATTTTGATTTCCTCATAAGGCACTCGGAAAGATCCAAGGAAAATTGCTGAAATAAAGATTCAACCAATAGTGAAAAACGCAAGACAAGAACAAACTTTTTCTACATATAGAAAATTAGTTAAATAGGCTATAGAAACTACAAGTCAACAAACAATACATATAGAAATATAGGTAACAGAATACAATTTAAAACATATTTTTAATTATTCTTCTCCTATAATTTCAGCCTTTACCATTTATTTGCTAAACATAACATTCAGCATTGCGGAAGACCACCAGTGATGAGAATACTCTCAAGAACAATCACCGTCACCATATTATTTTGTGCAGAAACGACAATTACACATTTTTCTTGAAAAGTCTTTCTTGCGCTTTCTCACTGAAAAGGAGCTTGAGAAAATGACAACTAACAAAACCATAAAAGCAGTTAAAAGATCAAAATATTTTTTATAAAAACTGTTTATTTCTACAATATAATCAGATCATTTCCTGTTTCATTTCTGCCTGCATATAGTAACCTATTTGTTACATCACTCCTCTCTGCCAAAAGTTTAGCGTCTTTTCTTGTATATTAGTAAGACTTACTATTGTTTTACTCCTACAAAACTCATGAGAAACAATATACATGTTGTACACATTACAGACTTTTTTAACTTTTTGGCTAAGGGCAAGTGATCATTAACGAATACATAGACAATAAAAATAGATACACAGGTATACAACTGTACCCAACTGTTTAGGTATATATAAAAGAGAATAATTTCAGTCTTAAATGAAGGATATTGCTTAGCTGTTTTCTGGGTCTTTTTATAAAAACATGTTTTAATTCTTACACATTTGAGCTTAACATCAGTTAGTAAACGTATAAGCATATTCTCAAGTACTTTAAACAAAAAGGGACCATGAGGAAGTCAGACAAAAGAGAAACATTTTTATGGAACATGTATGACATTACTTTGTCCTAAAAACAGATTCTACTTACACAGATTCTGTGCTATCTTCGGGTCCAAAACTTTTAATTCTTTGATTCGTTTCTTAATGGATTTCTTTTCTTCAAAATCTTCCTCATCTTTTTTTACTACCAAAGTAAACGCAAATACATATACAGTTAACTTTTGATATTTACAGAAAACACTAATGAATGCATACTATACTATCAAATGCAGTCAATTCACAAATAAAAGAAAAAACATAGAGTATACATACAAAAATACAGCAGTTTTCAACGTATTACTTGTGCTCTTTAAGTTTATGTTCCAGCCAAATTTGCCAGCATTTTAGCTTTCTAGAATAAGTTTGTTCCTTTAATATATAAATTGAATGAAGATACTAATATTACCCATTATTTATTTATAATATTTTATATATTTTTTATATTATTTAAATATTAATTATTAATTATCACCCTCTGGTCTGATAGGGACATCCTCAAGACCGAACGGGATGTACTCTGAACTGAGCAAGATGCCTTCCTGTTCACAATATTTAGTCTCCGAACTGAACTAAGCAACATTCAGGCTCACTGCGTCCTACTCAAATCTGAAGTAAACATCCTGATAATTGAACGAGGCAGACTCCAAGCTGAGCTGGAAAGTGAGCGTCAGAAATTACCAGCCTGATCAACCACACGAGGCAACATAACTGATGTCAGTTGCCCCTGTAAGAGGACAGAAAACAAAACTCATCTCAACTCACACAGAACAAAAGAAAGAGGAGGGGAAAGTAGAGGAAGCAGACACTGTAAGAGAAGAGGAGGAAAGAGGTCCAGAGAAGTGGCTCCAAGATCCAGGGCATCCAGGGGGAGAACTGAGACCCCCAGTAACATTACAGTCACCAACACCCAGGCAGGTAACAAGAAGTCCTGAAAGAGTAAGAGGTGAGCAAGACATCATTACCATTACTGATCGATCTCTGAAAATGAATGAAATTCGAGGTCTGAGAAAAGACTTTTCACGATGCCCGAATGAGCCTATTGTCGCCTGGTTACTTCCATGTTGGGACAATGGGGCCAACAGTGTGTGGCTAGATAGCAGAGGAGATCGCCAACTGGGTGGCATTGCTAGGGACTCTGCCACTGACAGAAGTATTAGTACATGCCAGAATGGGTCCTTCACCCTCTGGAAGTGGATGCCGTTAACCGTAAAAGAAAGATACCCATTCAAAGGTGATTTGATGCCTGAGAAAAAGAAATGGACTGACATGGAAAAAGACGTCTGTTATTTGAGAGAATATGCTGTGGTGGAAATGTTACATAGCCCCACTTTCATTCCTGATGAACCAGACCAAGAGCATGATCCTGAGAGGGGCAGGTGTATACCAAATATGTGGCGTATATTCAGAAAGACTGCACCAGAAAGGTATGCCAGTACATTTGCAGCAATATATGGCATAGGGGAAAGAAGACCCCTTATAAACAAACTGATTAATAAACTTCAAGACTTTGAGTTACAAAGCTCAGTTTACAAAGTTACAAAGCTCTATGAGCTTGTGTTTCAGCCATTGCAAAAGTAGCTGAAAAAGTGGACAGAATGAAGAGCAATCAAGAAGACATAAGAGACGAACTGTCTACCATGCTTAATGTTGATGAATCCATGGTGGCATCAAGTACATCCGACGGGGACCAGGATTCCCCAAACAGCCTACAGGACAGGCTGATCAAATTCATTTCCTCCCAACCTGCATCACAGAACGTCTCAGCTATCAAAAGAAGACGCCCTCCTGCTCAAACAAGTAACAGCAGTAAGACTATGGTGCGTTTTGCCTTGTGGCGTTACCTACGTGACCATGGAGAAGATATGAAGAAGTGGCATAAAAAACCCACTCCTGCACTTCAAGCATGGGTAAAAGAATTACAAGACAGATCAACCACCAAGGTAAACTCCAAGAACATGATTGCTCCAGTAGCTGAAGGACATGGCAATAGCCATAAGAATAACAGAGGCCTGGCCTGGCCCTGCCCCCAGGCAGGGGGTCGGGGGGGGGAAGGGATAACAGAGTGAATTGGACTGCATGGATTAGATGGCCTGGCACATCAGAATCACAGAAATATAAGGTCCTGGTGAACACTGGTGCACGGTGTACTCTAATGCCCTTGAGTCAGCTAGGGACAAAATCAATTTATATTCATGGGGTTACTGGAGTTTCCCAAGAGTTGACTGTGCTGGAGGCCGAAATAAGCCTCCCTGGTAAAAACTGGCAAAAACATCCTGTTTTGACTGGCCCAGGGGCTCCATGTATACTTGGTACTGATTACCTCAGAAGGGGATATTTCAAGGATCCCAAGGGGTATTGATGGACCTTTGGAATAGCTGCTGTAGACACAGAAGGTGTTAAACAGCTGTCTGTTTTGCCTGGCCTGTCACAAAACCTGTCTGCTGTGGGGTTGCTATGAGTGAAAAACCAAGAGGTACCAACTGCCACAAAAATACTGCACAGACGGCAGTACTGCACCAACAGGGACTCCTTGCTCCCCATTCAGAAGTTGACTCTTCAACTAGAGAGTCAGGGAGTGATAAGAAAAACTCACTCACCCTTTAACAGTCCCGTATGGCCAGTGCGTAAAGCCAGTGGAAAATGGACGCTGATGATAGACTACCATGGCCTGAACGAAGTCACACCCCCACTGAATGCTTCTTTGCCAGACATGCTAGAACTCCAATATGAATTGGAGTCAAAAGCAGCCAAGTGGTACGCCACCACTGACATTACTAATGCCTTCTTTTCTATTCCTTTGGCCACAGAATGTAGGCCACAGTTCGCTTTCACCTGGAGGGCCATTCAGTATACCTGGAATCGTTTGCCTCAGGTGTGGAAACACAGCCCAACCATTTGCCATGGGTTGATCCAAATAAAATTGGAACATGGCAGTGCTCTTGAGCACTTACAGTACACCAATGGCATTACTGTGTGGGGCAACACAGCAAGGGAAGTTTTTGAGAAAGGAGAGCAAGATCCTTCTGCATGCTGGTTTCACTATTAAGCAAAACGAAGGCAAAGGACCTGCCCAGAAAATTCAGTCCCTAGGCATAAAGTGGCAAGATGGACGTCGTCACATCCCAACAGATGTGATCAACAAAATCACTGCCATGTCTCTGCCCACTGATAAGAAAGAGACATAATCTTTTCTGGGTGTAGTGGGCTTTTGGAGAATGCACGTTCCACTGCAAGCCCTCTTTATCAGGTGATGCGGAAAAAGTATAACTTTGTGCACGGTCCTGAGCAGCAGCAGGCTTTTGAGCAGATGAAACAGGAGATAGCCCATGCCATGGCCCTGGGGCCAGTACAGATGGGACAGGATGTAAAGAACACCCTGTACACTGCTGCTAGAGAGAAAGGTCCCGTTTGGATTATGTCGCAAAGAGCCTCAGGAGAGACCCAAGGCAGACCTCTGAGATTCTGGAGTCAAGAACATAGAGGGTCGGAAGAGTGCTGCACTCCAACTGAAAAGGAGATCTTAGTCCCGTATGAGGGGGTTCAGGCTGCTTCCGAAGTAATCAATACTGAAACGCAGCTCCTCGACTGTCAGTGCTAAACTGGATGTTCAAGGGAAAGGTTCCCTCCACCCATCATGCTACTGATGCCACTTGGAGCTAGTGGATTGTGCTGATTACATAACAAGCTCAGATGGGTAACCTCAGCCATCCAGGAATTTTAGAGGTGATCGTGGACTGGCCTGAAGGCAAAAATTTTGGAACATCACCAGCAGAAGAGGTATCGCAAGCTAATGAGACTCCACCATACAATAAACTACCAGAAAATGAAAAGAAATATGCCCTGTTCACAGATGGATCATGTCGTATTATGGGGAAGCATCGCAGATGGAAAGCTGCAGTGTGGAGCCCCACACGACAACTTGCAGAGGCTACCAAAGGTAATATTATATTATTCGGGGTCCCCTATTTGTGAAATCTCTCTGCCCTGCTATTCACGGAACCAGGATGAACCAGCCCATAACCCATTGACAATTTTTTATTCTCTTTCACTACAGTGGCCAGGTTGAGTTCATGCTGGGCTTCTGCCTTTCTAATTTTCTCTCTGCACCTCCTAACAACTTCTTTGTACTCTCCCTGAGTTGCCTGTGTTTCCATCCTCAGGAGGTAGACTCTCTTTTTCTCTCTGGAGCCACAGAAGAAGTCCCCTGTTCATCCACTTCAGTCATCTTCTCCACCATCTTATTTTACGGCACATGGGTACAGGCTGTTCCTGTGCCTTTAACACTTTCTTCTTGAAGAGTGTCCGGCCTACATGGATCCCTGTATAACATCACAGAATCATAGAACTCTAGAATGGCCTAGATTGAAAAGGACCTAGATCATCTAGTTTCAAGCCTCCTGCTGTGGGCAGAGTTGCCAACCAGTAGGCCAGGCTGCCCAGAGCCACATCCAGCCCAGCCTTGAATGCCTCCAGGGATGGGGCATCCACAACCTCCCTGGGCAACCAGTTCCTCTGCATCATCACCTTCTGAGTGAAAAAATTCCTCCTATTATCTAATCTAAATCTCTCCTGTCTTAGTTTAAAACCATTCCCCCTTATCCTATCATTGTCAACCCATGTTCAAAGTCTGCCCTCCAGAAGTTCAAGGTAGTAGTTTTGCTGACCCTGCTCCTGAATTCACTAAAAATACAGAACTCTACCAATTTTTGGTCATTCTGCCCAAGACAGATCCTGACTTTCACCAGTCCTTTTCTTTTCATAAGGAGCAGGTCTGATGTGGCACCTTCCCTAGTAGGGCTCTCTTACCAGCTGCTTCAGGAAGTTCTCTTCCACACACTCTAGAAACAACCTAGATTGCTTATTCTGCTCTGTATTATGTTTCCAGTACGTATCAGGGAAATTGAAGTCTTCCATAAGAATAAGGGCTGGCAATTATACAACTTTGCCAGCTGCTTTTAGAATGCCTCATTCGTCTCTTCATCCTGCTTAGACAGTCTATAACAGATCCTCACCAGGTTGTCCACCACGTTGGCCCTTCACAATCCTTACCCATAGAGATTCAGCTTTATCATTCCCAGCCCTGAACTCTACAACACTGAAACATACGGAACCACACCACTGCCCTTCCTTCCTTGCTTATCACCATTTGTGATCCGCCTCTACCTGGACATAGATCCATTGATCACAAGCCTCTGGCTGCAGCCATCCAACCAATTCTTAATCCACTGAGTAATCCATCCTTCAAATCCATATTTATCAAATTTAGACATAAGGATGTGGTGTGGGACCATGTCAGAAGCCTTACTGAAATATAGATAGATGACAACAGTGGCTCTTCCTTCGTCCACCATCATAAAAGTCCACAAGATTTGTCTGGCAGAGCCTGTCCTTGGTGAAGCTGTGCTGGCTGTCTCATATCACCTCTTCATCTCACATCTGCCTTAACATAGGTTTGAGAAGGATCTGCTACATGATCTTCCCAGGAAAAGGTGTGTGGCTCACTGGCCAGTAGTTGCCCAAGTCTTCCTTTCTCCCTTTCCTAAAAATGAGAATGTTGTTTCCTTTTTTCCAGTCACTAGGTACTTTTCCTAAATTTCCTTAACAATCACACTAGAATAGCAAAGTTATCTGAAATTACTGAAACTTGACTTGGTAGTCTTGAGCTAGATACTACTAAGAGCTGAAATATAAAAAAAATATTTACCTTTTCCAAAAGTAGAAAACAATATCTAGGAACTACAAGACTGAAAACGCAGGTAATACACAAATATACAAACATTAAAAAAGCCCACAATCTCTCAAAAAACAACAAACCAATCTCTCAAGAAACAACAAACATCCCAAAAGTTAAACACATCATTTTTATCTCTCAACTTTGATATCAAGAAACAATGCTGCTGAAGAACTACTTCCTTCTGGAATTTTCACCAAGAAAGAAGTTATGCACAAAGTCACAGCAATATGTAAAGCGACACAGCCCTAAAGTAAAATATAGAAGTATAGAAAATACTTACTCTAGGAACTCATGCTGGAATTGTACGCAGTTATACAAGTATACAACAAACTAAATTACTGCAAACTTACATGGTATTTCATCAGGAGAATTCAGATCACATCCTTATGAAGTTGCCAGCAGAAAGAAGCAAAGCATACATATTACTTGTTTTTCCCACAGGAAATATTGCACTTTCCAGTGAAAACTGATGCCTACTTCTACCTCTGCCTCTAGAAATTTCTAGATAATTTGCTTACTAATTTATAAGAGGGAAAAACAAAAAGAAAAAAAAAAGAGACAAAGCTATTACTTATTTTCAACAAGAGAAAAAGGCTAATGGAAAAAAGAAAACATTTCAAAATTGAACAGAAAGATCTGAATATGTGAAGTAAATAAGCAGGAAGTCAATGAAAGTAATTAAGTAATTACGGCACTGGAGCAAGGAGGAAAGTATATATGTGACTGAAAATGAGAAACATCTGCTTACACTGGAAACAGAAAAATATCCCAGTGAGAGTGAGCAGCTATAGAAGAAGGTGATTATCAAAGGAAATAGAGGTAAAACATTCTTATTTTAAAAATACAACAATCAATACAGGGACTCTTAAAATGTCATGGCTTCTGAATATGCACCACTGTATTAAACCATTAACTCTTTTCAAAATCAGATATCTTATTTCATGTATTATGCACCTAGAAGTTCATGTCACATAACAATAACAGCACATTCTAAAATTTTCTTTCAATATATTACACTTATTATAAGGTGGACATACACGTGGCCCTGGCAATAGACCTGTACCATTTTTTGCCAGTAGTAAGTCAGCTGCCATATCACAATGGGAAACAAAGTAGAATGAATATGCATATTTTATCTCACATCCTTCACAGTTTGTCATAGTTCCTTATATTCATATTTCCATGTCCTTATTAAGGTAATACCAATTTAAAAGTTCTGAATGTGTAAAACAGAAATAGCTCAAATGAGTTTTAGCTCTTAGATTCTACTAGAAAGGTTGCTTTGTCCTTCTCAAATGTGCATTCATACTCACATTCAACCATAGATAACTCCCTCTATGTGACAATGATCTAAATGAAATCAGCCTGATGGGAGTGGTGAGAGGAACATTTTATAAGTGTGATGTTGCAGTTGAAAGCTTACAGCACAGTGTTTCATGTATATGTGGATGGAATCCTACAAGAGTTACATTATGGATAGCTTTACACAAAGCTTTTCTATGAATCAGCTACTTTTTCATCATTTTCAAGTAAGACAAAATACCCATCCTATTAAACTTGTATAAATATATAATCTACATAAGAAAATGATTGAAAATATATAGTATGCATGAGGAGCTGAAGTAATAGTATTTATAACAGTATTATACTGATACTTTTTCTGATACCTCTGTAAAAGATAAAAACAAGTTAGAACATCTTTAGAGATGTTTTTAGTACCTAGCATCTTTTATATTACTTAATACAACCATCACATTAAGTGAATTGAAGTAAGTACCTCAGCTTAGAATCTTTAAGATTACCAGCACATGGACAGGTGTGTGCATCCCGTCCACGGAAATACTGTACAATCATGTCTTGAAACAACTACCTAAAATACTGTGAGAAATATGGTATAAATAAATTAGAATAATCCTCTTCTTAGCTCCAATTTGAACACCTGTTTGGCATCACAGTAGAACTGAGAGTATTAGCCAAGACAGACTCAACACCTGAAAGGACTTAAAGCTTCTCTATTTTTCTAGGAGAGGAAAAAGGCAATAGAGATGAGCCTTCTGCTACAATAGTGTTGACTGAAAAGGGAAAATTAAAGCATACTGTCCCCAACAGTAAAGACATTTAGAGTCTAGTTCCAGTAGAGATACACATAATATTCCTGTAGTTTTCAAGACCTTCTTATTTTAAGATACATTCCTACTATCTAAATTAAGCTGATTGGGCTTTGAAGGCTAATCCATCACTTCACAGAAGCTATCAAAAGCAAGATAACATGCCGTTGCATTTGAAGTAAGCACAGACAATCCAAAAAGCTCAATGTTACTATCTACCCTATGAAACAGGATGACAACCATTCAACACTCCGAGTCCGGTATCTGCTGGTACTGAACCAGATAAAACTATTGGACAATGAGCCAGCATAAATCAGAGTAAGTGCAACACGGCAATTTAAGTATCAAGATTAGATACAGAAAGCAATTAAAACCATAACTAGACTGTTGCCTCTGAAAGCCATGTCAGAAGAATAAATATATCTTGTTGGATCCAAAGTCAATCTCTTCCACAAATCAATAAGATATGATGAAAAAGTATGAGAAGAAGTCAAGTATATTTGCATTTCAGATGTTCCATTCCAAAGCAAAAGCTTTTCATTTAATAATCCTTGACACATTGTTCTTCCATGGATTTCTATAATTGCATTTTATATCTACTAAATTTTAAATATTTATTAAGTTCTTCAGCACAGAGTTCCCATTCTTAATTTGCACTATATAAAGAAAGACTTTCTAATATTTTTTTGCAATAATCTTGATCAGTTCAGCTGTACCTTGACAGTAATTTCTACTAGTGAAAGGAATCAAAACTGTACCAAAACCAAACGTAGGATGGAAACAAAGCAGGGAGATACTCAGTGATGTATTTCTATATTATAGGATCAAAGAATTATTAAGGTTGGAAAAGACCTCTAAGATCATCTAGTTCAGCCATCATATTTTGTTTTCCATTTGTTTTTAACCATTACTGAGACAAAATATTTCATCAGTATATCAATCATTAATTAACTAATTTTATATTCATTAATAATTTTCTAGAATACATCCAGCATTGATATCAACTTTGACAATCACAGATCCCCAAACACCTCATAAATCTTTCTAAAAACTGTCATTGCATTTACTATCTTGCTTACTTCTTCTGACACTGGCATGGGTTCAAACTGTGGTTTAGACAGTACAGTTCATAGCTCAGCCTTGGAGCCGTTTCATCCTTCAGTTCTCTTAGAATACTTGGGTAAATACCAGCTGGTCTTAGCAATCTGTTACTGTCCATTTTATTGACCTATTCTAAAATTTCCCTCTACTGACAGTAAAAGTTGGGATACATCTTACAATGCAATGCTTTTCTTGATATTCTCTCCCCACAGAAAACTAGTTTTCAGGCAATTTCATTACTACATGAACTGGAATAATTTTAAGCTTCAGCATTTGGAAGTTGGAAAGAGAGGTGCTATTCAAACTTTTTTTTTTTTTTTTTTTGGAAGACTGATAAGAAGCAGTAAATCATACTTTTCAATTACATTTTCATTAAATCTTTACTCATGCTCAAATTTCTCTACTATGAAAATTTTAACACCTTAGCACTAATTCAGTAAAGCACTAAGAATTAGGAGAGCATTAGGAAACATGAAGAAGTCTCTGGAATTCAAATACTACAGTACTGCTAAGCAAATCTGAATGAAAAAGGGAATGTTCAAAGAAATGGCTTATGCCACTTATATATTCTATGGAGTATATATTAAGCGTCGTTAATGTGCTGCAGTGTTTCCCTATTCTCTTGCTAGAGCAATTACCTCTCGCTATAACCTCCTTCCCTTATTCCCCTCAAGGTCAATGTCAACTTTTCCAATATGAACACTTAAGTACAAAAATTCAGGTGCATGAAGTCTACAGTTTTACTAGTTTTCAGCTGTGGACCACAAAAAAAGAATGCAAAGGAGGGCAAAATATAATAATACATTTGTACAACACAGACTGCAGTAACTGAAGAGTTAATTAAATTGTCTTACATTTCCTGTTTAAAGGTTGTTGGTGTTTGTTTTTTTCCCTTAAATATGCAATTCTTAAAAAAACACTGGAAATTATGCTAGTCTGCAAAATCATAATTGAAAAGTCTTAATTATTCACTAAATTGATTTAATTAGCAAGAAAAATTGTGATTATTCACACATATACCTTGAAGTACTAAGCAGAAACAAGTCAGAATATTTTTCAAAATAATAAAAAGACTGACTTCAGATATAAACAATGACAGCATGAAGTGACCATTGATTTCATTACTTTCATGTGTCTTAATTCCATTCAAAAGTTTAGATAGAGGTCATCTGGCATATTTCTACTATTAGACACATTGCATGCTTACCAGTTATTAATTTATGTGCATTTTCATGTCCATATTAATTTATTTTTTGTTTGTTTTATGCAGTGTAATTATACAGAACATAAATGAATTTGATTTTTTGTATCAGTAACAGACTTTAAAAGTTACACTGTTCCAACCTAGAAGATGAACGAAATTTAGATTACAGTTCCATAACAAGTTTACTATGTATTTACAGTTGAAGTACATATTAAAAAAAAAAATAAAGAAATTTATTGTTCTGACAGCAACATAACAGACAAAACTAAAAGCATCTATATTGACATTTTGAGATTTCTCAGTTTGCTTGCACAAACCATTTAAAAAAAAAAAAAGTGAGAACTCTTTGCATTGCACATCAACTAGAAGTCCTTTGGTTCAAATACTCAAACCCTCAAACCCAGATTTCATAATGAACAAGATGGACAGTTTTCCTATCTAGGCCACTTTAAGCATACCTCACTTTAAATCCACATAATTGGACCACCAGACATTAAGAAAAAATATGCCATCTTATCCAAATTTCTTTGTTTTAAATTATTCTCCAGCTTACATACATTTCTCCACCCATCTAGTAAAATATAAGTATAAACTAACTGTGTAAATGTCTACATAACAGAAAAAGAATAATTTTGAGTATTACTTTGCAGTAAGAAAACTATTCAGTTCACCAGATGAAACACTGAAGCTGCAGTGTGTCACTGCAGACACAACAGAACAGAAGGGAATCCATTCCTCCTCTCCCTCACGCTGTATATTCCTGCCATTACAAAAAAGCTCGTAAAAGAGCCTGGTAAAACAAGTAAACAGGAGCACAAAAGAGACACCACTCAGGCCTCTTCTGTTTAGCAACAACAAAGTGACGTACCTGCCCAGCTGCAGAGCAGCATCTCACAATCCCAGTTTAGCACTGCTTCTTGAAACAGCCTGTTTGACCCTTTTTCCTGACACTGTATACTGACCAGAATGTATTTATCTATACAGTGAATGCCAGAAGCTAGTTTTCAACTGTACCAATTCCCTGCCCCAGTTCACTGCATGGCCACATAGACACTTGCGTCAAACAAGAAAGACAGTGGGACTCCCTCATTGAGTAGTAGCATCAGCTCTGTCAGATTCACCTGTCACTACCAATTGGCACGAAACAAGTTCATTACATTAGCTAACACATTCAATTATAAAAAACGTTATAAGTCTTCAATTAAGTACTTCCTTCAATGTAAAGATATGTCTCTCAGAACACTACACTAGAACACCTTAATAAGACAAATATTTTTCATAGTTAATTCCATTTTTGTCAGTGTAAGACTTGAAGCTAACCAGTACTATCTATATCTACAGCTAAGTTGAAGACACTTCTGACAGAAAAACGAATCCATTTAAACCTTCTATCCTTCCTTTAAAGTTTGGTTTTAATTTTACTTCATAATTCACAATGTGTTGTGTAGTCTTACCAGCACTCATCTCTCAAAACCATTCAGTGTTTTACTACATACCCTTGAAAATGAATGATACCTGAAGATACTCACAAAAAAGACAACTTACACTAGTTACTATGTAAAGGTCATTTCATCACAAAACACACACCATGTTACTTTTTAAGTAGTTTCATTAAATTGATTTCCAAAGTGTATGCAATGTGTTCTGATGCTATTTTTAATTCTTTTATTAACCTCTGATCTCACTCTAAAACAATTCAAGATCCTTTCAGCAGGGAAACAGTGGATCAGGCTTTTAATTTAATTCATCGAGTGACTGCACACACACACAAAATAAGACATGGTAATAACAGAGATGTGTTAGTGTGAGAGCAGGAATGAATGACCTGACATGTGAGAGGCAAAAATTACTAAGCTAGCATTGTTGGTGCCTTATATCACAAAAAAAAAAAAAAAAAAAAAGGCAGTACTAACCTGAAAGCACAACGAATGTTAATTTGTGGAAAGAAAGAGAAGTATGTAGAAAGGGCTGATAGGACAGGACAACTGAAATAGGATTGGTAGGGAGGAATTACAGCATTCTGAAAGAAAGCGAATGAGGAAGCCACAGTCAGCAGGTAGACTTCCAAGCTATGGAGACAGTAGGAGGCCAAGGACATCAGAGATGACAGCACTTCCTCCCAACAGCCCGTCATAACTCAAACATCTGTAAATCTGGGTTGTTCATTTCTGTCAAGCAGAGACATCAGACACCAGCACGTAACAAGGTAGTGCAATATCTCTAGCTCTCCAAGATGAGGGCATTAACTTGAATGGCAACTTTTAAGTAGCAATGGACTTGCAAGTCAAATGTGTATGTTTGAGTCTTCAGAGCAAGAGCAAGAGACTACCACAGTGAGTGGAAGCTGGAAAACCCAGGAGGCAAGCGGTTATGCCAACAGCCTACACAAAGTAGAACTACTAGAAACATTCCATCCTTCCTTTTGCACCTAAGCCTCTTCCTCACGGCCTACAACTGCACTTCATGCTGATAATCAGTTACTCATTGTGGTGTGGGGACAGAGGAGAGAAGATGAGTAAATAAATTCTGTCCCTTACTTCTAAATACAACAGGAATACTAAATGTGGTGTTATCAAATAAGTGTAAAATAGGAACTTTCATAATCCAAAGACCAGGTCATTGGATTGTTGACGATAACTAAGTGGAAGCATAATGTATTCACTTGTTATATTTGTATTAAACTCCACCTTCAAAATACTGATCTATTTTCTTATTTAAAGATGCATTCGCAGAATAAATCTGCCAGAACCACTCTGATATTGATGACTGGAATCAATCTCCAGTTTAAATTTATTCTTGACTATTTTATACCTATTCCTCTTAATTTAAACATTTTTTTTTCTCCCATCCTAACACCCTTTTAAAAGAATAAGAAAACATCTTGGCACTACAACATGATCTTTGCTTTCTCTTACTTAAAGAATTCAAATCCATTTTAATCTCTTAACTTGATGATACCAGCAGCTTCTATGCATCTGTGACTTAATGTGTCTTGAGACTTGGACAGAACTGAAAAATGGCATCACATGCTGACTTGTTAACGAAAATGTTTCCCTGCTGGAAACACTTCCATGAAATCCAGGATCTGTCCTACTCTTTTTCTCCTTTTTTTTTTTTTTTTTTTTAATAAAAAACTGATATATACATAACATATAGATACACAGATACACGTACATAAAGGCTAAGTCAACAACTCTAGTGTTAACAACCCAAAGCTTCTGTACAAACTGAGGCATAAGTATCTCCTAATTTAGGCTCTGACAACAACAAAAAGGAGTAATGAAAAATTAGTTTATTTCAGAGAGCTTCTTTCTCAGATTATTTATTACAAGTTTTCTACTTTTTTGTGGCACACAGCTGTAATTCCTGGTCCTGTTTTCTCTAGCAGTTTCACATGAGTTCCAACTCTCCAAAAACTACTATTCCCAAGAGTCTCCACTGTTCCCTACATGACCTCCGATAGTGGGTGACAGGGATGAAGGGCCTGCTGGGTTCTGGTGGCACAGTAAAAAATTGTAGCCTTCCTCACTCTTTCTTATTATTATCTTACATTCTTTTACCACCTGTAGCAAATTTGTTCTCTCTCCTTGAGTCATTCTTTCCTTCTCCTCAAAAGGGGGAGAATCAGGCCCCTTTTCCCTGTCACACTTGAAACTGTGACAGATGCTGAATGCCAGGGAAAGGCAGAAGCGTTTAGTAGTGCTTACAACAAAAGGAACACACTAAAATTACTATGCTGCCCATTGAAAGTTCTGTTTGGATAACTACAAGCAAAGTTATAGATTAAGATCTGTATAGAAAAAATGCTATAGCTCTTACTTTGTTCATTATGTATGCCATATGAATATCCTGAGCTGGTTTGAAATGCATTAACTAGAACAATATATTTCAGTACTGACAGACTTAAAATAGCAAAATTTGACAATCATACGTAGCTTTGTTACAAATTTAAATTTAATTCTGAAAACACTATTCAACCAACTTTTCATCTGTGATATTCTAATCTCTTTCTATTTGATAATGCCCACAAAGTCTGCTATCACAAAGCTCATCTCTCTTCATATAAATGTGTCATTTTGAGATTATGCAATAAACAATTATTCCCCAAACTGATCCCTCAGAAACTCTTAATATCCTCACAGCCCTATACATCTTTCTCAATATTACACATCTCTTGAACTTAGCTATTTTTACAAATGTTGCTAAGATCACTCTGTATTAGCATTATCACAGAGAAAATCCTACTGCAGTTCACAAAGATCAAATCTATCAATTATTCTGTCCTTAAAAAAAATTATCATCTTCTCAAAAAGAAATCCAATTCTGTTAACTGCCTGGTATAATTAATCATTCATCTACTGAATTTGCACCCCTTGTTTTTTTGAATGCTTACCTCTATATTCATAGAATCATAGAATGGCTTGGATTTGAACAGATCTTCAGTCATTGAGTTCCAATTTCCCCATGATACAGCGGGACACCTTCCACTATATCAAGTTGCTCAAAGCCCCATCCAACCTGGCCTTGAACACTTCCAGGAATGGGCATCCACAGCTTCTCTTGGAAACCTGTTTCAGTGCCTCACCACTCTCACAGTCAATAATTTCTTCCCAGTATCTGATCTAAGCCCACCCTCTTTTAGTTTAAAAATATCAATACATGCGCTTGCAAAAAAAATTCTCTCTCCAGCTTTCTTGTCAGCCCACTTTAATTTCTGGAAGGCCACTATAAGTTATCCCTGGAGCCTTCTCTTCTCCAAGCTGAAGAAACTCCAACTCTCACAGTCTGTCTTCACATGAGAGGTGCTACAGCCTTCCGATCATACTCATGGCTTCCCTCTGGACCTGCTCCAACAGGTCCACGCCCTTCTTATGTTAGAGAGCCTTCAGAGCTGACTGAAATGCTCCAGGCGGGGCTTTGCAAGCAGAGAAGAGGGGGAAAATTATCTCCCTTGGCTGAGCTGCTTCTTTTGATGCAGGCCAGGATACCGCTGGAATGTTGTTTATTATAATTTAGAAGAAAACCCTGCTCAGTCATCCCATGCATCACTGATAGTAGTCAAATCTGTAATGCAAACTTTTCGGTGATTTTTTCAAATTAGCTTATAAAAAGCATACAAAATCCTTTTTTCCATCAAAAAGATATTAAAAAACACTTAGTATTTTATTGCTATAAACCACATTGCAATCATTGTTAAAAAAAACTATGTACACCAATCCTAATAAACATAATGAAATGGATTTCTGAAAACTAACATATAATTGAATAGAGGAAAAGAACAATAATGTTCTATAGTATAAGCTAAATCTAATGTCTTCATGTGCACAAGCAATCTGAATATCAGGCTAGAACAAAATGTGCCTTCAGCCAGCATTTTTCATTTCTAAATTAAGAGCTGTCAATCAGCACATCTGTTTGTGTGGTCTCATTATAGAACATTGCCTCAATCTCAACCGTCATAGTAAAGAAAGCGGACAGCATAACTGTATCTACTTAACCTTCATCAACCAGCATTCATGCACCCTCATTAATTTTTTTCATCTCACTTTCAAGCATGACATGGTTCATACCAGAACAATAACTTGCTGATAATTGTTCAAGACAACAGCTGGACAGGAACAGTGCAGAGGTGATATTTCTTATAGATTATAAGGTGTCTCAGTGAATTACAATTAGTTTAAAACTCATCTGTCCTGTTCAACAGCTTTGAAAAGAAGACATTTCATTAGCAACTAAAGAAATCCTACCATATTTTTGGCTTTAATGAGCCAATTGCATTGCACTTTCTAAGAAAAGATTTTTCTGAAGATCACATGACAATTTTTCACAACTCACAACTCAGTAAAAGATGTCATATTCATGAAATTATACCACATGAAATAAACTGAAGCAGCTTAGCTTACCATTCATTATAATCTAATATAGAAACTAATAAAATAACAGTAATAATTTATACATCTTCCAAATTACAAGCTTGTACAAAACAGTCTCATGGTAACACTGTACTCTTTTGAAAGAAAACCAGCAACATATTTAAATGAGATATATGAGTATTCAGATAATCAAATACTTAATTCTGAAAAATGACAAAGGAAAGCAACTAAACATATAGTTGTATATAGTGGATAGTTTTTAGTTCTTCTAATATTTTCTTTTCATCAATGGCATAAATGAAATCTACATATATAAAATTTACTGATGAGTAAAAACAAGTAAAATTGTTTAAACATATTTGTAAGACTAAAAACAAACAAATAAAAAACTTGTAGATTTCTATCTCTGTTAATGAACGTTCCTGTGCTGATAACATTCCTTGTCTCTTTCACAGGAATCACTTTGGTGTTACCTTATCTCTTGCTGTTCCTGCCCCAAAAGCAAACTTCTTAAATGTCAGAAGGCTATTTTCTCTCTATTTTTTGAGGAAGTTGCTAAAATGTAAGTGCATTATTTCAGCAACAGAAAAATGTCCATAACTAGAGAAAAATTACACCTTTGAAGTTACAGCTATAAGGCCACCCTCATAATAAAATGCATGCTTGCTTATTATTGTGATAGATATCTGCAGAAATTACTAGCTTGTATTTTTTGCTATAGTAAAAAAAAAAAAAAAGTACAGTGACAAAAGAGATAAAAATAGAAAGCAGATTTCCTATAGCAAGTCTGCTTTCAGATGAGGAGGGAAAAAAATAAAAGAAAGAAAGAAAGAAAAAAAGCAGTACAAGGTACATTAGAAAACTATGTCCTGCCCAAACTCTTCCCTTCTGTAGATGCTAATGCATGGGGTTGGAGCAGCAGCTTGTGAAATACATTTATAAAGAAGGTAAGGTAAAGGCAAGGAAATTATCTATTTAAAAAAAAAAAAAGAAGAAGAAGAAGAAGGAAAAAAAAAGAAAAAAAAAGGCTTGAACAAGTACTGTTTAAAACAAAGAAAGAACACAATGCCTAGTATTCTGAATCAAACAGTGTCCTTCAGGAAACAGTTCAGGTAAGGTTTAAAATAAGTTGTTTTTCAGTGAATTGTTTTCTGTAGAATCCATCTCCCAGTGGCAGCATGGAGGAGAAAAAAAAAAAGCATAATACAGTGATGCCAGTATTACTTTGAAAAAGAAAAGTTATTTGTCAGTAACTGAAATTCTTTGAGATCTGTTATCCAGATGGACATGCACAGTTAGAATTTCTAGCATGAGTGCACAAATACACCATAGTATTTTTGCCACTGCCATTTCTCAAGGCACATCATAAGTCATCATGATAAGTCTACACATCTCTCCCCAAAGCTGGGCATTTTGCCATAAATATATATGGTGCGTGATCTTAACTTTCTCTTATCCTCCCACATTTTGAAATAGGAAAGATTATAAACATACACGTAGATAACATATCTCAACAAATTCCAGTTACTAACTCTCCTCTTGAATAATTGATTATATTCATTCCGTGGGCAATCAGAAGTTCTACTCACACATTATCATTACTCATCATACTTACACACTACATTTCGTTTACCTGGAATAGTGCCCTGGTGTTTAACAGAATAAATATCACTCGTTCAAAAATAGTATGATGCTTAGAGATATCAGCAATAGAGTAACTGTAAAAGCATAAACTCACTTGCTGCGATCAACAACCATGTTATTATCATAAAGATTTCTCCATATGGCAATCAATGCTTATTCATCCTTAATCCCACCCATTTGCCTTGTAACACTGCCTGATTAATTGGTAAATGAAGCTCTCTGGGTCCTCTCCAGAACTTGAAACATTCATGATGGATTGCCCAGTATAAGGCAAGAATAAAGAACTACTTAGAATTCTTCATTTTAGTTGGTAGTCGTGTTTTTCTTGTTTTTTTTTTTTTTCCATCCATGTATTTTATAAAGTTTTTACAGCCTACATGAGCACTTTTAATCAATACTTGTATTCAAGTTTTACTTTAACCTCACTTATCTACAACTTCATGGTAAATGAGAACAACAGAGAAAAGTCAAATGCATTCAGATAGCCTTAATTATTGGCTAAGGAACAAGTCCTGAGCATGGCCTGCAGTGTACCCAAGGGATAACAGATTGTGTATTCACAGAAGGTACATAAGGTGCAAGCTGGTATCACAGAAGGGTTACACAAAGAAGTGTCCTTCCATGAACAGTAGCAACTGAGAAAGGTCTCTAGCGTGCTGTAACATACTGGGAAGCACAGCTGAACATGTCAGCAATCCCAAAGAGGTTCTTATGTTTCCCATACACGGTCTAGCAAATAGGACTGTAACAGGTCACTGCCAACTGTTTTACAGAAGATGGAAGGTGAGTGCTATCACACATAGTTCTCTCTACCTGTTCTAACTATTTTCTATGTTAAGGCCGCATCGGACATGAAGTATGCCCAGTGATGCGAAGATCAGCACCCACAGCAATTTCACCTTGACAGATTTTGGTGAGGAAACTTCAGAAAGAAAGCACACCTGAAAAAAATGTGGCTTAAAAATAAATACATAAATAAAAATGTTCACATCTTGATGGATTATCTTTCTATATGTATGAAGTAATTTTTTCTCTCTCCAGGAGAGAAAGTGGCCTGAACTCTACCCACAGCCAAATACACACCTCAGTGATTCAGTCTGGATGAAGATGTTCATAGTTCAGACCTAGAAGCCCTGAAAAAATTTTCATTTTCTTTATGATAACAAGCTTCAGAGCACTTGGCTTCTTAATGCTAAACTCAGGCTAAGAACAGATAATGAAACACTGTATTTGAAGAAAACATTTACTATGTCTTATTTCATAATTGGAATACAGGCTTTAATAGAACTGCTTTTATTGATATTCAATCAATTTAGGGTGGTAATTCCAAATCACGTAGTGATCTCTTCAATGCACCTAAAGCATTAAGTCTTCATTTCTCAGAAATGAAATAGGAAGCGGTTGCCTTTTCAAACTTATTCAGCAGTTGGATCCAAAACGCATTTTGCCCAGCCAACTTGAACAGAAATGCAGCTGTGCTTACGCTGCCATATAACAAGAAGAAGAGAGGTTACACAGCAGTTTCCCACTTCAAAGTAGAGGCTTCAATTTTTTTTATGACTAATATGGAAAAGTTCACTCTAACATAGTGGTTGATAACCAGGACTGTACTGTATCAGACACTGAAGAAATGTAAAATTACACTCCTAAAGCTTTCCAGTCCTTTTTAGCTGTATTTTTTCCCACAAAGCTTTAAACATTTGAAGTGGCTGCTAGGTACAAGTCAAAAAAAGACTTGTGTTTCAAAAGTTACCTCCACAAATAATGAAGAGTTTCAGTCACTGCAATTTCCAGAATTAGCTATGTTCAGCACTATTTCAAACCAAATACCAAAAAGACATTTTTTTTTTTACACATACAAAAATAAGATATTGAGATAGAAATCCACGAAAGTACTCAAGCTCTATAATGTTGTTTTTTGTTATAGCTGTTGTTCATTTTCACTAGCAACATAATCCATTCACTAGTGAGTAGCTAGGATGTGCACCTTACATCTAGAATCTGCCTTCCTATCAATCTTTTTCAATTAAATGAGATCTAGAATATACTACGACTTCACATGACAATTCTACTTACTAAAGCTAATTCAGTATAATAATGATTCACAGTTGCCTTTTTGGATCTACTTTCCGAACATACATGCAAATAAGCAACAAATAAGAAGCAATAATACTGCTGTTCAGTGCTTAAAATAGCATTTTCTTTGGCCACCTAATTTTAAATCAACACACAGCTCTAGACATGATACTCACAGACATAACGTATGCTTTTATTAATGGATATTCAAAGTTGCTGTGTAACTAAACAACAAAAATTTATATGGAACAACAGTTATTTGAACTGTATTTTATATGAAGAGTTTGTACAAAAAATCCACTTTTATGTGTTAAAGGAATCCATAATTTATTACATTATATTTTTGTTCTGAGAATTAACATGACAAAAGCCTTTCCTCAGAACTGATTCTTTGGTTTAAAATTACATTGCTTTGTTAGAAAGTCTAAAGCTATTATTTTCATAGAGTGTAATTATAAAATACTTTATAAAAAATTGTTAACTGTTTCAGATACTTAAATATATATATATTTCTCTCTCTCTAAAGCTGCCATAGATATTCAAAACATACTAAGTATATTTTTAAGCAAACATACGAGAGAGATTTGAAATCATAGTTCCAAACTGCAACACAGTGGACATAAGAAGGAAGGTACCTAAGTTTTGTAGTCTCTAAAAGTATAGCATATACATTTATATACCAAAAGGATAGTTTCCAATTTTTACAGAGAAGCTTGACTTAGTAAGTTATTCAAGATGATATTAAGATCAGTTTCTAATAAGACTAAGGTATCAATAATGTTTGGAATAATTTTCTAAAAATAAAAAAGTCAAACTGATATAATAGATAATAGACACTGAAAAAAGATCCAAGAAACGTACTAACCTCCAGTTGCTATGGTGAACAAAGGAAGAAGCAGAAACTCAAAACAGCATGCATAAATACTTTTCAAAAAGTATTTGAATACAGAACAAAAAGATGCGATTCAAATATGCAACATGAGACATTAAAGTGATTAAAAATAATGTATGTGAAATTGAAGAACAACAATACAAAGACAGAAGCATTTATTGAAAAATTACTGAGTAGTGCAGAGCCACAGATAGTTATATGACCGTGACTATTTCTCAGAGAAAACGACAGTGCCAAGCAAAATTCCAGGTCTTCGTTAGGTTTTTGTTAGGTAAGTAATCTTGTTGACTATTTACATAGTCTTACATTTGAGTTGCTTACATAAAATTTGAAATATATTATGCTGATATGACAAAACTATTAGTTTTTCATTTACTTAGGACTCCTTACAGCCTAAAGTGACAAAGTATTTCACCATGTTATTTTAAGATTTAACTTAAATGATCTAAGACATTAAATGATCGAGCAAATTTTTAAAAATATTAAATTTAATAAAATTAACCATTCTAGGCTTAAGTAACAGAACTTTCATATTTATATACTAGTTTTAGATCAAGCAGTAATAGATTTTAGCCTATCCGTTCTTACAAGTATACATAATGACTTCACAGTAAAAGACTGTGATTTAAGCTAAAATTTAGAAAACAGATTAACAGTAGAAGTTAATACTTTAAATTTAGTAACATATAAAGTACTGAGAGTACTTACAAGTACTCTAGCACACAGAAGGTGCTTTCATAAAGCATAAACTTAGCTTCAGGATTTTTTTTCAGGCTTTTTTTCTAGTATGTACTCAAATTAGCAGTTAGAGAAAAATGTAAACCCAAGTCAAATTGGAAAGCAAAAAAGGTCAGTTTTGGCCTAGTTTCACAGATAGACAAACAGATATCAGTAGGTATTTCATGTATCTACTTCCCTAAAAGAAAGTAGTATTACACCTTAATTACATTACTGCATATTATGACAGATTCCACATGGACTGGAGAAAGCAGACTGTCTGCAGTGGGAACAGGTGTATAGCTATTGTCTCATAAGCAGCTTATAGACTTAGCCTTGAATGTCCAAGAAAGAGGTGAATATATTTTCACCCTGAAACCCAGATTTGCATGTATGTATAGTCTTCTACTAAAAATCTAAATGAGGTAACTTGATCTGGCATATGAAGCTTAATACATAAGCAACAATCAAACTATAAGTGAGCTCACAATTGCACAAGAGAACATTACACTTCATAAAACTGTCAAAATAGTTGCTGAGAAGTTGAGAAAAACAGAATATTTATTTGCTAGTTGAAGGGAGCCTTAACGTCGCTTTCAAAATGCCAGCAAACAAAGAATAACAAATTAATCACTTTTTCAGTGTAACAAACAAATTTTAATAAACTTCAAACTTCCAGAGGACAACACTGGGGTACCTGTAGGATAAATACGTTGTACAGCTCTATGACTAAGCCAGTGCCAATCAAGGTCACACAAATCCCAAGCGGATAAAGCTGCCATATTTAAGAAATAAGGCCAGGCATATTACCCACAGACTTAACATTGTCAGGTGAATAAAACAACATAGTTCACATTTCGTACATTGTTGTAGCTAAGAATAAAGAACCAACCACCCTCTAGAGATCATTATTATAACTCAAGTAGCTCCACATGTTCTGCAGCATAAATGCATTAACCATCAAGAACAGGCATTCACTCACACCCTGCCTATCAAAAGTTACTTTCTAACAACTGCCTGCCGACTTCAGTCTAAACACTAACAGTTAGTCTCTGAGATATCCCTTAAGCTGATGAAGTCACTCATTTACTTTTAATAGGATTACTTTTTTTTTTCTATATTGAAAAGAAACCCTGACACCTGAAATTAATCCTGATCACAGACTACAGTGTGCTGACATCAAAATAGGATGCAGCAGCAAAAAAATAAAGCAATTCCTACAAATATTCACACAAAATACAATGGAGCAATACAAAAGGAACAAGTGAAAAGTCAAAATTTAGATCTTTGCTCAAATGTAAAGATAAAACACTGATCAGAATACACAAGATGTTCACGAAAAAAGAAAATGAGTAATAAACTTCTTGGTTTCTTGCTTGCTTTTTTGGTAATTGAAAACATTTTCTGATCCAATACTTACTTATATGGTACCATTTAAGTATACTTTATTATTACTTAGCAGTTCAAAATTATTTACTAGCTAAAAGTAATAATTATCACTTTAATGACTATTTAAGTAGTCTTTGGGTAAAGAGCCTGGGGGCTTTACTTTATCTTTAGTAAAACTATATTACAGCATTTAACAAAAAATGTTAAGAATCACTCCAGAGTACATTGTTGTTCAAAACTGAGAAGACAGTGATCTAAGGTACAGACTGAATTTCAGATTTGATGTTTTACACCTCAAGCACGTCATAGCTTCCACATCTAACATAATCACTATTAATATGCTCTTAACTCATGGTGTTGTGAAATTGCTCAGATTTAAGTCATCTGTTTTGCATAAGCAAAACAGCCTCGAAGACTTGAAAAGTATGTGGCACCTTGGTAGCAAAAGATAGGAAGGCAATTCTGTCACACAAATCTGATTTCTTATTTTGACCTCCCTACTACTCCTGATGTGCTGAAAAGGATGGTCAAACACCTTTAAATAACACATGTTTTTAAGGTTACATGCAAGTTCATAAAATTTCAGCTGGCTTAAAATTTGAACATCAGAAATGAAAAACAGTTTTTGCTAGAATCCCTTCTAAATATTTTCAACTTATCTAAAGTATGTCATTAAATATTGTTAGAAGACTAGTAAGCAACAAAAAAGAAATATCCTATAAGGTAAGAGAAAGACAGTTGGTATTTTGTGTTTGTTTAGCTTTATTTTTCTTGGAGATGGTGAGTGTTAAAATATCAGAAAAGATAGGTATTGCTATGAAGCTTTCATAGGCCAGAAGATCTGACTGACCTATACTCAAACTGAAAACAACTCGATTTACAAATATATTCCAGTACAGGAAGTTTCTACTTAATGCAGTATAGCTTGCATCAAATTGTAAGATCAATCCAGCTACATTTAAAGGTTGCATAGTCCATTATCAGTGGTTGAAATAGGATATTAGGAATACTTAATTAGGTTTTAGAAGTTTCAATGCACTGTATGTCAAACGAAAGATTACACTATTACAGGATATACTGTCTAAGCACATGAGTTATACTTTCAGAATCTGCGTGATCATCATATTAAACTCTCAGAGTCAAGCCACAAGAAGATTGCAAGTAAAGGTAAATGGAGCATACCTTCATTTAGATTATATGCCTTAAAATACCCTGTAATAAGCCAATTATTCAAGGCTGTTCAGAAGACTGCCTATTTTAACTATTGATTTTGGAGAGGCCTAATATAGGAAGAAAAAAAAACAACACTAATGAAAAGAACTGAGAAAAGCATACAAAATGAGTCACTGACCATTCATTTAATTTTATGAAATTACAGAATGACTATTAAAGTTCTGCATCTCTTGAAGAAAGTCTTGAAAGAGAAGAAAATGAACAAAGCAAAAAAGGGAAGCAAGCGCCATCTAGTAACTGTAGCCACAATTTTAATTTATCTTAAGATCAATAAAATACAAAATGCAACAGGTAAAATTTCTGTATATATTATTTCTTAATATATTCATGAAGGTGTCTACCATATGAGGAAATCACATCACATGCCTGAAGACACCACATTATTCAGGTATCAAATTATCTTTTCTTTGAGACAGAGGGACACTCAGGTAACCACTTGCGCAGCAATGCTCTGTCAATCAGAGCTAGTGCTACTCACTGTTAGAAGATATACTGCATACTGAAGAAAAGTATTTTTCAATGAAAATCTCTAAAGGAGATAAGCCATTACAACTCTCCTGACTGATTGATTTTAATATATTTATCAGTATATACATGTATTTAAACATAACAGTTAGGGAGAAAGAGTATTAGGGTGATTCTGGGTAGCCTGGTCTAGTGGTTGGCGACCCTGCACATAGCAGGGGGGTTGAAATTAGATGATCTTTGAGGTCCTTTTCAACCCAGGCCATTCTATGGTTCAATGATAAGGTTTACTACAGAAAATGATGAAGTCTGTTCTTTACATTATTAAAAAAAAAAAAAAAAAAAAAAAAAAAAGAGAAGTAACATTTGGAGTTCTTGGTGCTGCTCCTAGTGCTAGTGCTTTCTTCTCCAGTGAAATCAGCATCACAAATTGGTTATATACTGAAAGCAGTGAAATCTGCTTGATTTCTCTGATATTCTCCAGTACCAGAATGAGATACTGAAACAAAACACATGTATTTCAAAGCAAGCTTAGCCTAGGATTGTTGTCATACATGTACAGATTGAATTTCTGCAGATAGTTCTTGCTTCATTCTGTCTTATTCCAGAAATCTACATTGTTGTTTTGTAATCTAAACAACTTGTGATTTTTCTACCTTTTTTTCCACTTGTACCCAGATATACAAAACAACATAGTAAAAAAGCTTCTAAGAAACTTAATTGTTTTTCACAACTGTATTTGCACCGTACTCTAGATCACTTGCTTCATATTTTAGAGCAGATTTTTCATGATTACTGAGAACGTCACAGATATGAACAAAAGTTAGGGCTATGAGCAGGGTTTCTGGGAAAGCCAAAAGTAAATAACAAATACTACTAAAAATATCATAGGTACAATAAGGAAGCACTACCAAACTACAGCGATTCAAGATAAAAATCAATTTCCTTACGCTTATTTGACACAGTTAAAGCACTATAAAATCCACAAACCAAGGAAAATATCATACTCAGTGTCAAGAAATATGCACTAAAATTTAATAAGAACAGTAGTTCCCAACAATGAAATCTGAAATAAATTCTAAAATCTGAAATAAAATCCGTGTGCATACATACTAAATGTGTGTAAATCAACCTCTTCTAGAGAATTGGAAAGCATATCAAAATACACAACACACTTTTTCAAGAATATGATGGTGATCTGATCTTAGAACAGTATTTAACAATTTGTACCTTAAAACATATATCTTGGGTTGCAAGATAGAGCTCACCAATTTCACTGAATACAGAAACTTACAGGAAATACTGACCTTGCTTTTACAAAAAAAATCCTGCAAACAGTCTTCTAGTTGAAAATATGGCTATACATCTTCTAGTTACATAATTATATTTCATGAGCAATATTACAGAAGTACAACAGATGTATTTCCAAAGTTTAGATTTGTTAAGAGCCTTAGCTTATCTTTTACCAAATCAGTAAAATACTCAGTAATACAGATCATTTACTGTACTGTGATACACTCTTGTGGTATATTAAGGAATGAAGTGATCATCCAATCAAGAGATTCTACACATAAATATCACACCATACTATAAAACTGAGTGCAACTTTATTGCAAATTCTAATCTCTTGCTTTGGAAAAAAACAAACACAAAAACAAAACAAAACAAAAAAAAAACCCACATAATACTGCATGAAAAAATGAGTAATGGAAAATGCAACACACCTACCAAAGCTAGCACATCAGACAAATATCATGAATACAGTTTTAGGCTAAATATTAAAACTTCCCAATTAGTAAATTAATTTAAAACTATACCCAGAAAACTTCCCATTCTTTCAGTGATTTATGCAACAAAACACTTAACATTAAAGCTTATTGAACTTTTGTTCTTCAGTTTTTTGAGACTGATAATAATGTAACTTCTATTTTAATAGATTTTGAGTAGTCAGTCTAGTATGTAGATTCAGTTACATTTACATAGAAAAATATTCTTTACTATACAATAGAAGTAAATTAATCACTCCAAAAGTAATGCCTCCTATTTTTTTCCATGGAAACTACAACAAATACAAGGACCACAATAACACTATTTGATATAGCAAATTCTCAGATACAAAACACTATTTTTCAACATAGTCACCACAAATAGCTATGTGTTGCCAGTGATGAACAAGTGTTGTGGACCCCCCTGGTCCCGGCTTGTGACGGACCCCCAAGGCTTCGAAACCAGAATTTAGTCCGTTTGCTGGCCGAGCTGTGTGGGGAGTGATGACATGACCCAATATGAGTGCATCAGAGTCTCCCTTTACTATTCATTACTTACACACATCGTGGCAAACATGCGTCAGCGTGTAATTAGAGCATTGCAAAAAGCCCCCTGCCTAACAATACTATTGGTCATGCATGTTTTCATACCATTCCACTGTCTTAATCTCTTCCCAAGCGAGCTACCTCCTTATCTTAACTGAAGCCTCAGTTTGTTTTCCTGCTTTGACAGCTTCAAGGTCTCATAGCCTGGGTTGTGCACATAGCACCCGAGCTCACAGCCATTATAACAAGCTAATACTTTTCCATCTGTATCTCCTGCCAATTGTTAGTCCTGTTCTGCTCGTACAACTGTTCAAGAGACCCATGACCCCCTCAGCTGTGGAGCCATCCCTCAACAAGGAGGTAAAGCCATAAAACAGAAATTCAAAGTTGTTAGTAACTACAGAAGAGTATGTTGTCTGCTGTTCGTAATTGAAATGAAGATAGAAGCAGCAAACTGACCCAGAAGAATGTATCTAATAACACAGCTACTGTTTTGTTATAAATATTTACCTATTATACCAATAATTGTTATTGCTTTTCTTCTGTTCATTCAGGAGGAAGGCTGGCTTGGGGGCATTTGTGCAAGAACTTCATTAACAAAAGAATGAAAAGAAATCTTTGTTTTCTCAACATCCAATACTTATACTGATTTGCAAGAGGCAGAACACGGGCAGTTGTCGCTGGTAGCTCATTTTTTCTTATGACAGACATATAACTGAATCTTTCACCTAAGAAGTTTAGTGGGTCAAGTAATCTCAAGTGTTATCTTTTCACAAACTTCTGTGTGACAAGCCAGATTAATAAATCATTCTATTACAGCAAAATATCAGGTAAGCTTAGTTTAAAAAAAAAAATGCCCCATCTTGTTAAGACAGTTTTCAGAATGCTGAACTAGATTGTATCCTCTGTGAAATTAAATATTTGTAAAAACTTCAATATATGGGAACTGTTGAGTCACGGCCTGAACCACTGATTGATCACCCAAGGCAAGGACTGGGTCAGCCATGGGAACGCAGATGAAGGCAATTCACTTGTGTCACCAGAAGACTAGACCCCATTTAAGGGTTGACCGCCACTGGGAAAGGAGCTCTTTCTGGAGATCTCTCCTTTTTGGAGTTTTACACTGCAAGCCTAGATCTTTGGATACAGGTAAGCATTTCTTCTTTGACTGTCCCTTTTTTAACACAATAATCTTTCTAACTATAACACCTGTAAAGTACCATCCTAACCGCATTACTCTTCCAACTGTACATTTCTTCACTGTCCATTCAGTTTATCCTGAATACAACCATTTCAGCTAGGATCTGAAGGTTATGTAAGAATGGAGAGAGCTTAACTGTAACATCTACAAGACTTTTACATCCTTTATGAATATAATGATTATTAAAAGACTGAAATTACTGAAAATCTTTGAAGAGTCCGATAGGAAATTAACAGGGCCAAGACACTTACAGACTAGAAGAATCTAGTTAGGAGGAACAAATAGGAATATAAAATTTAGATACGTAGATAAGGAGTATACAATGTAAGTATGTTTCTCAAACACTCTCATAAACATATCAACTTACAAAACCTTACATGAATTAAGAATAAAGCTACATTCTAGATAAAATCAGATCATATTTACAGAACTAGCCAGTAAAAACAAATATGTAATCTAAGTGGGTGAGGAAAAAAAAGGCCTGTAGTCACTTTTTACATATAAATTAAGATTTTGTTCCAGCATTATCAAATCAGATGTAAATAGAACAAAAGGTTGTACCAAATATACTGCCATTGTCTATATGGCACACCAGAGTCTTCTCAAGAATTTTCTATACCTACTGCCTAATCAAAAGTCACTGCTCCATTAACAAATACAAAAAATTAATGAATAACTTCCTCTTTCTTTGTTTTCATAAACTGTATTGCTCTTGAAATAAAATTTCTTTGACTTAAGCCATTCATTGAGAAACTAAGTGGTAAATTTTTAAAGGAGGAAAAATAGTGCTCATGTTAATAATTTTCAACAACAGTGACTCTGCAGGCTTGCTATGCAAGGTTTATCAGATGTTTCTTTCATTTAAATTTACTGAACTCACAATGAAGAAAAGGTTACAGTAAAAAATGAAGATTTTTATTGCACTCAAATACAGTGTTATCTTTAGTCAGATATAAATGCTTGTAATATTAGATTAGAAGTTTATCAAAACTACTGCATGAATAAATATTATAGAATTACAGAATCACCAAGGTTAGGAAAGACCTCCAAGATCATCTAGTCAAACTCTCCACCTACCAACAATATTTTCCCACTAACCCACATCCCTTAGTACAACATCTAAACATTTACTTTTGTTCGTTTCATGAACTTATGATACTAAGAAGGCTTTTTTCCGTCTCAGGATACATACAAATAATGTCTATCTCTTCTAGGATTTTACTGATCCACACAATTAAAAAAATATTCTCTACTTGAAATCATCATCATACTCTATTTTAATTGGCAATAAAATAAATTGATTTTTCCCAAGTCAAATGTGCTTTGCCTTTAATAGCAATTGGTAAGTGATCTCCATCTTCATCTTGACCCACAAGCTTTTCTAGTTTATGAAGTTTGGAATTGGATGTCATCTAACCTGCAAGGGGGTCAAACCTAAAGACATCAGGCTTTACTTCTACCTCTACATAGTCCCTTTCATCCCCTGCAATTCTGTGATAACAATTATATTTAAAGGTAACTTATTTCTTCAGTACTGTATTATCGGTGGAAGTTATTGGGTAATATTGTTGGCAATCTTAAAGGTTTGTAACAATGACATTCTACAAGTAGAAGAGTTTGGAGCAACTCCAGCATGAGGACAGTGGGCTCTACCTAATACCTCAGGTTCTATACCTTATGCTGATTGGGCTATAAAACATAAAATACAGCACAGATCTCATTACATTGTTGATTTGACTTTCTTGCTATCATTTGCTCTCTTCCATGGCTCAAAATGTTTGAGGCTTGGGTGATACCACAGTAGTGTAGGCCTTGCTGTTTTTTCTTATGTAACACATGCAAACACACTTAGCACTGAGATGTAAGAAGAGCACCCTGAAAAATAATGTTGGCCCAAGAAAAACACATCTTCACCAATTTGTCCTATAACTCTTGAACTGAATTCACTTCAGAACTCTATAAATTACAGCAGCTTACAAAAAATTTCTTACGCTGGCTTATTTCTTTTCATCTTTAAAAGCCATTTACTAATACAACAACTAAGAAGCTTCTACGAATTTATGCAGAGGTAAAGTCATCACCCAAATACATGTTAGAAGAAAATGTCAATATTAAAGGTGTCAGCATACAGTGGAAAGTTATCTTGGAACCATCCAAATAGTGCAAAACTCAGCTGAGGTATTTCCAATAATTAATGGAAGCAAAATCAGTATGCTCACCATTACATTTCAGAAAAATCTGACAGAATTATAGGAAGGAGAAAAAACATAAAATCAAAAAGAGAACTGTGTTGACCTTTTCAAGACAAGTGCCAACAAAGAGAGCACTCCCAGAGAAGTGCTTTATTTTTTAATAATTAAGTCTGGCATGAGTTCTGGTGTGATGAAATCAGGCACTGCCATCTCCAGTAAGGTTAACATGAAAATCTGTCCCAGTCAATAAAAAAAATTGTACAAAGACTGTTCAGTCCTTCTCTCTAGTGTCTACTATATCAGTTCCCTTTGATATCTAGAAAAGAAAGAAGAATAAATTTATAATTTTCCCTGCCATCTCCCATTAGCTGCAGTTATCTTCATATTGTAAAAAATAATGAAGTATTTAGGAGTGGTTTCTTGTATGTTCAATCTGCAATTTCAAATCCTCACTTGGCCTTTTAACACATTAAACAAACGTTATCTAAAAAATGACTCCTGTTGGAAAAATTCAAATCAATCTATTAATACTGTTTACATCATAAAACTACTACCTTTCTTACATTTTGTGTACATGTAACAAATTGACATTTTGTACTTAGATACTCTCAAAAATGTTGTCCTTGTTACAGATTGCTTTCTTGTATGCTCCATACACCCCCAAAATCTTATATTTGCCTTCAGCAAATCACTTCAAACACTAGAAAGAAGACTAAGCAACATGTAGCTAGTTCTGAGTTCAGTTATCCTGAAAACTTATTCTACGTAAAGCCTATGCATTGCTGTCTAAGGATATTCATTGTACTGCTTTGTATCTGTTGTAGGCTCCATGAAAATAAATAGGAGGCATAACTTTCAGAGCAACCTATGTACTTATTCACAGACATTCACCAACTTTTGTTATATCTTCTCCAGATCCCTTCAAAGCAGCCCCACAAACCAAGTGTATTTCTTATCAGCATTTCATTGCTTCTCTACTTTCTGCAAGCAACCAAACTGTACGCTTACATATAACACCTTATTTTAGCATTTGAGTCTTAAACATATTAGCTTGAAGCTACTCAAGGTAAACAACAGGCTCTTATATCAATGATTAATGAGATTAATAACTTAAAAAATGCCCCACTGACCAGTGATCAATCTAATGCACTACTATTGTCTGTGCAATGTGACACCATGCAAGCTTTATCACTACTTGTAATCCAATATTCTCCTGACTTCCCAAACGATGATGTTCCTTTTCCCACACTCACCAGCCTAGGAATGTTCCATTCTTTCCTATTTCTTTTTCCTATTTCCTATTTATGTCCATATTGCACCTGTGTTTGACTAATGTTCTTTGAGCCTGCTGAACTTCTGAACTTGTCTTCAAGTTGTCTCAGCTCTGTTTTGCTTTAGTTAAAGAATACTAGAAACAGTCATTTATGGCATACTTTATCATAATGTCCTGATGAGTAATTGATGCAAGTCCATACATAGGTAGTCAAATCTTCCACTTCAATGCCACAAAATTTGCAGCTTCCTCAGAAACATATTTTCATAATCTCTTCTGACCCAAACCATTCTATGATTCTATGCACTCATCAACATCTGCACCAGTGAAGATGACCCCACTGTCTCTGAAATGCACCACCCTTGATAACATCCACGGTTTGGTCTCCACAAACATTCAGCAAAGCATCAATGAATGAATATCAATGAGTATAATTTTTTCTACATTGAGGAAATCAATTACACACCTCTTTTTCATATTAACTTCCATGTTAGAAGCCATTTTGTTAGACTGCTCCTCTGCTGCCATCTGTCGCATAGCAACAAAATGTAATGGAATGTTGGTGGGAAGCTTTAATCTGTACTGCCAGATCACCAACATCTGCCTCTGACATTGTAGGCCAACAAAATAAAGCAGGAGGCATTACTTTCAGAGCATCCTTAGTATAAAGGGGTTGTCATTTGATACAATTTTTGTTTGTTCATCTTACATTTTAGGCTTTAGATAATTTAGAAGTATACATAAGGTTTGCTCCTGTTGCACTGCTCAGTTTTTCATGTATCAGTCAGATTTAAGTCATCTATTTTGTTTAATGTTTTCAAAGAATTATAGTGATTACTTTGATACCAATGTTGCCATAAAGACTTTTCACAGATTTTCTTTACTTTTACTGATATGCAACCATAAGCATAAATCTGATAGATCTTAAATATTTGATATTTCTTATGATTTCTCTTTCAAATCTCAAACTATCCTTCATGCCATATGCTTTTTGCCTTTTAAAAAGAATTATGAGAATGCTGAAGAACATACATGCAAAGAATTCACATTTAATTTATTTTCAGATTTCTTTTTTTTTTCTATTGTCAATTTTTTTTCTTCATTTTTTTTTGCAGCCAGTGAGATCAGGTGCCATTCTTTACTTCCACACTGATGTCTCTAAGGCAGTAATTTCACTCCCTACTTTTATTCTTTTAGCCGTGGACAGAAAACTAATGATTTGAAGGTTGCAGGAGCTTTGAAGATTCTTGGGGCATCTCAGAATAAAATCAGAATTAGCATGCTTTCTTGCAAATATCAAACATATGTATGCTTTTCAGTCAATTTTTTCTCAAGTATTCATACTACTGATTCTGGACCTGTGTGAATTCGGTGTCCTCCCACATTCCCTATGTAATGGGAAATCTGCGTGACTTTACATATTAAAGGAGTTGGCCTGCTATTTTGCCCTTGCCTACTTCTTTCATATGTATAATCTTCTATTTCTTTAAGACTGCAAATTCATTTTGAGTTCAGAAAATGAGCTCTTTGATAAATAAATTGCACTTTGTTTTTCATAGCTTGCCTACAAGAACAGAATCAGCAACTGCTGCTTTTCTACTTCTCATTGTTTCCACTTAAATATGTAATTTTTGTAACACATGTTGCTTTCACAGAATGACTTAATTTCTGAAAAGTGAAAAAAGTGACAACTATACCCTTATAACAATTAAACAAGGAAAAAATATGCAATTCCACTCAAAGCTTTGAGTTATTATGAATTATTCTTCTCAAACAAGCGACACAGCAAAAACATTTCCTTCAGTAAGTTACTAAGACCATAATCAGCAGGTCCAAGAAGTGATTCTTTCACTCTACTCTCCCTTCTCTTGTTCAGTTTTGCACTCACCACTTCAAGAAAAACAGAGATACACTCGAATGAGTACAGTGGAAGGCCATTAAGATTATGAGGGGGCTGAAACATATGATGAGGAGAAAAAGCTGAGAGATGTGACTATTACTTTTCAGACAAAGTGGAATTCTTACCACTGTCTCCAACGATTTAACAGCAGGCTACAATAAGAGGTAAACAGATTCTTCTCAAAGGTATACTATTGCCATGGATGTCCCTTTCTCCCTCAGCTCTTCTCCCTGTTGCTCATCACGACCGCATGCATCACCTCAGTACTACTGTAAGGCCTACCGCTTTCAGATACTCCCTCATTATATTTGGTTTATTAGCTTCAATTCTAATTATATTGTATTATAGTGTGTTATCTTGCATTCTGATACCGTATTTAGTTAATCAGTTTCTTTCTCCTCAGATCGTTGCCACTGTTTTTTTTAATTGGTTTGGGGTCCCCTGTATCCCTTTTCCGGAGCCACAGATTTCGCGAAATCCCTCTGTCCCCCTAGCCACAGACCTGGGCTGAACCAGCACTTAAACCATTGACAACTATTAATAAGGAGCAACAGACAAAAGTTTCAACAACAAATACTGCAATGGGATGTTATGAAAAAAATTCACCATAGTGGTGATAAACACTGAAAAACATTGCCCAGGCTTATAGCCATACATTCTACATCTTCAGGGTTATCTGGTACTCAGCAGGACAAAGTCTCAAGCAACATTAATGACTTGTAATAACGATGAAAATAATTGTCTCATAATGACTAAAAATTGTCTCTACTTTATGAAGATAGTTGGACCAGTTGGATTCAGATCCCTTCAAGGCTACAAAATTCCATGATTTGAGAATGTCTTTGACTCTCCTGACATCCTCAAATAAAAGTGATTTTTGCCCCACGTATAATCTTTCCTCCATGTTACTAGTGAAATATTTTTCCAGCAGTTAGAAGCTAGACACTTCCTTTATATTTTTACACTCATAGTAATGTTTTTTTTCATGATTCCATAATATCTTCAATTATTTCAATTGCTTCAGTGCTCATTCAGAATCAACATCATTTATAACTTTCATACAAACATCTGCTATAGCTTCAAATCTTTTCTATATTATTGTTGTGGATGCCCCATCCACAGAGGTGTTCAAGGCCAGGCTGGATGGAGCACTTGGGCAGTCTTATATAGTGGGTGTTAACTAGTGGCAGGGGGTTGGAACGGAATGGGAACTTCCAATCCAAGCCATTCCATGATTATTCTGTGTTCCTTTTCAACATCGAAATTTTTTAATGGATTTTATACATGGATTATATACATGTATACATTATCAATGGATTATATACATTTTATACAATTAAATATTTACTTTGGGTACATCAGCTGGTAAAAAGTAGTAACTGAACATTTGAGTACTTCAATCTGATTTTACTTAATCAGAATAAAATGTATTTAAAGCATCACTGAACATTCTGGTCCCTTCTTACACAATGATGTCAATGAAAAGAATGCATAAGCAGATGCTTCAGCAGAAACCAGTTCATTCTCTACATGCCATCAACTGGATACAGCATCATTTTTAACTTGTCTTTTTGGATTCAGAGACAAAGCTTTAGAAATAGTAAAGGACTGTTTTCAAATTGAATAAAGTGAATAGTTCAATGACTCTACATTATAAAGCACAGTTATAAACCTCTTTAAGCCTGAGAGGTGCAGAAAAATGCAGGTCTCCAATTTTTGACAAGTTTTGTCATGTAAGTTACATACGAGCTACAGAGAAGCACCCCTTCTTTCTACATCCAAGAAAATAAAGGTAGTTACTGTAATACGCTCTGAACTAGAATTCACGTTGTTAGTAAGAGACACTGAGACCCCGGTGCTGCCTACTTAGGGGTTTAAGTATTTATGCAAATTTTTGTGAACCACTTATTTGAATAAAGCTGAAATTTAGTTGCACATCACCCTTGAGATATCTACCTAATGTTCTAAATATAATCTTTAGTCTCCTTTTTCCTTTGGGGAAAAAAAAAAAAAAAAAAAAAAAAAGATGATGACACATCATTCAAGTGAAAGATTTCAAAAAGTAAAAAAAGTTTAAAAAGAAAGATTAAGCAGTAAACACCACCTCTAAAAAAAAATGTACATTCATCCCTGAAGACTTTTTATCCACCATTTATTACACTATTTGGTGTAACAGTGTATTTCACTCATTTTTTCAGCTAGATCCAATAATTCTTCTCTATTAGGTTTTGTCAAAACAGTGTATTCAGTCTATTCAGTTAAACTTTTAAAGGCTGTAATCTTGTTAACTCTGATGTTTTTGCTGCCTGTGGAGATTCACAATCCTCCTCTGAGCCTTCAATGTTTGGTCCGAAGATCATTCAGTCTCCTGAATTTTATTATTTAATTACATGGGAAACAGTACTTCCTCCAGTGGCTTTTAAACCTTCTAACTTATTAATTCAAAAAATATTCTTGGGAATTCTCCTAACATTATGAAAGCACCACAATTATCTTTAGACTTATTCTAATAGTCTAACAATCTACTGTATACGAGGCTTTCTTGCCTTTTTTTTTTTATCTTTGCACAACATTTTTAATATTCTTAAGTATCAACATTAATAAATTGCAACTCAACTCATTAGAAATACTACCACATCACCTTAAGCATCCAAAGCCTACTCCGACGAAAGCTCAGCAAAACAAACAAACAAAACAAATAAAAACCTGGGGGTTGCTAGATAACACTATGCATTACATTAAATAAAAATATCACAATGAAAAATGTGAAAGAAACTAAAAATTTAACAATGCCTTTTCAACTTGAAAACAAACTAATTATTTCTGTTTGTTTACCTGCCCCAAAGTACTCAATCTCTGACACTAATCAAGGAGCATTAGAAAAGTGCCAAGAAGTAACAGTAAGCATTTTATATATTGGATAAATAATGTTGGAATAACTAATAAAACAATATTTCCAGAAAGGGAGAAAAGACAAAAAATACTTGCAGAGTTTGCTCTTCCACAGGCTTTGAAAGCTAAAGAAACTAAGCAAAATGTCAAAGGATATCAAGGTTGCTATAGGTTTGTGAGAAGTAAAGAACTTCTCCAAAACACTTTTGTCCTTCAACCAAAACACATCAATTAATGTCTGCATTCTAAGAGTAACCATATCACTTTCTTGGGTCACTGTATTAGTGTATTTTATTATGGTACTCTGACAAAACTTTATAAAGAATTTTTCAAATGTATGTATTTTCAGGAAACACTTCTCACTTTTTGATAAGTTAAGAGTCACACATTTTCTTGCCACCCTTAATGTAAAATAGTTGAGTGTTGATGCTTTAAGAAGTCTGGAATTGTCAAATTTCTTTCATCACACACTCCACTTTAAAAACATAACAATAATGTATAGAACAGTATATGTTTAACAGTGCATACAGTTATTTAAGACCCAATAATCTAAAAGATAACTCCAAAAGCTGAAAGCTGTAGGTATCAATTACTTACCCCTCTTCTGACAACAAAATGTAAGTTCCAGTTTGCAAAGCATGTCAGCATTCTCATACTTGTCCTCTTCTGCCTTAACCCAAAAACAGGATTCTGTCATTTCTTGAGGCCTGATCTTTAAGAGATAAAAACAAAATTTAATTAATTGGTTTTATACTATGGAAAGACTATCCTTTGTAGATTCCAAAACTAGTGAAATACCTAAGGGCTCCGTAAAACACAAAGTTTTGACGTATACCTTCATTTTTAGAGTTGATAAATGTTTCTGATTCAAGACAGCACATAGAGCAAGTGCTTTTGGAGAAACAATATGAAGCAGCACTGACCACATATTCTGTTACTCAAGGTCTACATATAGCAAACTGTCTTTGGTGTAGATTATGAAACTCGGGTAAACTTTGGTCTCTGAACACAGCTGGTTATTTTAAATAGTATTATTTTAAATAACAGCTGTTTATATTATATTACCTCATAAAACTCTGAAAGTTTTTGTTTTGGTCTAACTAGTTAAGTTTTCTAAAATACAATATATTGATAGTCCTGGCATACTTGATCCTGTCACAAGGAAGGGGAAAGTACTAGACAATATATATTTGCAACTGTTAAATTTATGTAAGTACACTTATACTGAGGACAAATAGAAACACTTGCAATGGCTCTTCCGCAGAATGACAAAGGCAAAATGCTTGTCTGGAAACTATATAGCTAACAGT
Organism: Gallus gallus; assembly: GCF_016699485.2. NCBI lineage: Eukaryota > Metazoa > Chordata > Aves > Galliformes > Phasianidae > Gallus > Gallus gallus. The sequence continues at coordinate 162,344,549 of NC_052532.1, read as the reverse complement.
ACAGTGCAGTAATTGATACAGTGAAAACAGTCCACTAAAAGACAAGGCACAGCAGGATCCAGAAAGCATGCAGGTATCAAGGTATTATTCCAGTCCAGAACTAAATTTTCCAGATATTTACTCAGAAACTTCAGAGGTAAATGGAAAACAATTTTCATGGAAGAGAAAAAAATAAAGGCAGAAAGTATGCATATCTAACATAAATTTAGCTGATTTGCCTATAACGTCTTATTCCTAACAATCTATTTACTCTAGTCTCAATGTAAGATTTTAGAGCAGGTATTTGCCATTCATCAGTACTACCTTAGACCAGTTGAGTCTTTTCATGGTAACCTCTGGTCTGAATTCTTTTTTAGGCTTCAGTCCAAATGGCAAAGTACATGAAGGTGGAGACCACTGTGCCCCAGGCAGGCCTGGTGGAGGTGGTGGTGGTGGAGGAGCACCAATTCCTGCAGGAATTCCCAAGGCATTCAAAAATAGTGGAGGAGGAGGGGGAGGTGGTGGTGGTGGTGGGATTGCTCCATTAGAAGGCAGTGGTGGAGGAGGAGGAGGCAAATGATGTGGTTCTGCAGCTTCCAATGGAATGACAGATGCATCTCCACATGTTGATGGTAGAAATCCAGGTGGCAAGGAGCCATACTGATAAGGAAAATATTTAGTTTCATATCTTTACTAACTAAATGCCATCACTGTTACAGTTAACAAATTAAGACAGCATGATACTTTCTGTGCATAGGACAATCAAATATGTATTATAATAAAGCCAACACATTTTTCATTTTGTAATTGGAAGTCTCAATATTGGAAATAGACAATCAGACAAGGCCAAAAATCACAAACTGAAATTCTAAATCCTCTCATCCTATTTCAATGAGCATGACCTAAGAAGTGTATAATACATAGCTTGATGAAATTTTATCTAGACTATAGGTTTAACTCAAATTTAAAAACAGGTCTACCATTCTTACTTATCCAAAAGATTACAGAGAAAATTTGATTGCAGAATATGACAACGTCAGAAATTCTGTTGAAAATTTTCTAATTCGGGAGCATTTCCATTCTGCAGGATTGAAGGCAGAAAGAAAAAACTCCTTCCAAAAAATACAGCTGCCTTACATCTGCAGATATAAATAACTGGAAGCCATTCTTTTTGTTGAAGTAGGAAACATTACCATACTCTAGGTGGTCAGAAGAAGTAGCAACAGCACAATTTTATACAGTACTTACTGAAGCAGTTTTTACAACTGTAACAACAATTTGTAAGATAACACACCTACTTAATACTCAATACAGTGAGGACATCTGTACTGTATGAAAATGGGCTTTTCCTTTTAGAACTTCCATTAAAAAAAAAAAAAAAGATCTTTTTTTTTGTGCTATGTGAAGAAATTCTATCCTAAGCCTTTAAGCACTATTACAGAGGTAACCAACAAAAAGAACAAAAGAATAAATATTATCTATCTACTGGTCATAACGGTAATCAACTTCTTTTAACTTATCATTATGAACTGGTACTGTCTGTTTTAGTTTTCAAACTTAGAGGGGAAACACAATATGCAAAGACCAAACTATTTTTTAAAAAAGAAATAGCTGAAACTCAATAAATATAATTAAATAAATGCAGGACAGTTTTACTGTTTTCAAATGCTTGAAAGAGGCATTCTTTACACTGACTCAGTCACTGAAAAATTAAGTTCTAAAAGACGAAAGAAACTGAATACTAAAAAGTTCTGAAACTGAATACTAAAAAAGTGTAAATGAGGAGCAAGACCAGGAGAAAGACGGCTGTAACAGGTAGATGCCATATGGAAACTAAAGATTCCTCTCAGGATGGACATAAGAGTAATAGTACTGAATTTAATGAATCAATTACTTGATACGTATGAAGCATTCCAAGCAACATTAACAGCAAGATAGTTCATGGTATGATAATCTGTGAGCGTAAGCATAAATTATGCTTACTGACTGCAAGCTGTTAAAAAAAAAAAAAAGCTGTATTTTATCCAGTGAACAATAGAAATGGCAAAATGTAGGAGATAAAACCTCCTTCACTTATCACTTACATATGCACAAAAAATAATGTTTAAGTATGTTTTCAAGAAATACACATGAAACTACTTTCTTAATTAATGACGTACAGCTCATTATTTTTTAAAGCAAAAAGTATATGAGTATAATTACTTTTTGAAAGCCTGTTTAACTTCTATATTAGCAGTGAATTCTGACCAGAAACCTGAATCAAAATGACATTTTCAGCAAATCAAAGAACAGCTGAACTAATTTCCCTCACTAAAAAAATTTAAAAAAGCTTTTTTATGGTTCTGAGCTTGATGATGAAAGCATATATTTCAACATTTTTCTACATGTATGTCATCTCAATGTTATCTTCCTTTAGTCATTTTCAGATTGAACCTCACTCCTAAAAATAAGACACGGGAAAGTCACTTGCTCACAGTTTCCTTATATAGATTTTAGAGTGAAGTAGTTAAAAGTTAATTCAAGCATCACTCAAAAAGTCTGCACTACTTTCCTCCATCACATTTTGAAACATCTATATATGCTTGAAATTTGAAAAATTATCAGCATATCTTCTTATCTAGTCACAGGTTATTTCTTTCACTGCTGGATATCCATGGTGAGGTTTCAGAAAAGCAAACTGCACAATGAATAATTTCCTGTGGAGGGATAAAGATCACAGTGATGAATGCTAATCTAAAAGCATAGGACTTATTACCCTATGTGGTTAATTACTTTGGAAATATATGACACTGAAAGTAATATCCAAATGAAATGTAAGAAACTAGTTTAATTAACAGAACTCAGGCACAAAAAGGACCAACGGGGATCTCACATAGCTCATTAATGTCACACTACAATTCTTTCTATAAAACAGAAATAATGGAAGCTAACAGCCAATAATAATCAATGACAGGATTCTTCAAATTATCCTCAATCACTCTATCAGAATCTGCAAGAAGATCAAAATGAAATCTATTCCAAAAACAATACTTTGTATATTTATTAAACTTTCCTGTACCTGAGATTTAAAAGCTTGTAATTCTGCTTCAAGTTCATTGATTCTTTCTTCTTTTTTTTGCAGTAGGGCCTGGGTCTCTTGATGAGCTACAAAATCTTTTTCAAACTAAGGAAATAAAAGAAAGAAAGAGAGAAAAAATGATTTTAATAATAGTTATGTCCACATACTTTCTAGGATTCTCACTTCTTCTTTTGTGTTTGTTAATATAAAAATTAAAAAAAAAGATAAAGAATGGTGAGATGGAATCTGTAGATACAAGCATGACAACTCTTATTATCACTCTGTTCATCTTTTTGAAAAATAGATAGCTGTTCAGATAAATCTTTCCATTGATTTTAGGGTGATTTGTACCTTATAATAAATAGCAGAAAGACTCAATTAAGGTCAAGTATTTTATAACACTTCTCTACTTCCCAGACCACAAGAAATATTCAAATTCCCACTTTAACATAAGTAATAATAGTAAATTGAACTTAAAAGCTATGCCACTTTCAATTACATTACTCATGAATCTACTATGTAATTTCCTGTATCCATCTTACAATCATAACTTAAAATTATTACGCACCTTTCTGGAAAGTTCAGAAGCCTGCGCTTCACATTCTTCTAATCTTGCTTTATCTACACAAATATCTGAAAAAATAAGCAAATACACACTTGCAAATATGCAGGGAAAATAAGATTCTTAATCACATGTACAACTCTGTGTTTTGAAGTATAGAAAAAAGTACGATACTGTAAACATTTTCCAGCATGAGACTTACCTACTAAGTGGCTGAAATTTATATCTAATCTTTTACGATATGTGAAATCTGGGTCTGTTCCACTTCGATGTAACACTATCTGGGACACGCACTCTTCAATTAATTTGAAATACTGTGGACTAAAGACAGAGGCATATTTATTTATTAACACATATTTACAATCCTGCTTCAGAATGCAGTAATGTCAAAAGATTTGGGTTGACTTATTTCCACAGAAGGATAAATGCAAAACCCAAAACCTTCAAAGGACAAATACATTTGGCAGTTTATTACACCAGAACAGTTACACAAAGCCTAAAAAACCAGTACACATAAACATGAAATATTTCTGTATCATAAAATCTGCAACTCTTTTCATATGGAACTACAAAGAGGCAGGACTCCTTCCTGCTTCCTTCCAGTAGCAAGAAGGCTCCTCCTTCAGCTGATTCCTTCTGCTTTTATGACTTTTTTTTTTTTTTTTTTTTTTACTATCGATGCACTGAGGCCCTGCTTCATTAAAACAAAAGAAAAACACACAGTTCTAAAATGACAACTGGTATTGCAGCTGGGCCACTTGACCAGAACATTCAAGCTGTCAATTCCAAATCATTCCGGTGGAAGAGGTTTAGGACAAATGTACCCAAGTCAGGCAAACACCCTTAATTTAATAAGTTGAGATCTACACACAAAGTACACTTCTGAGCATCATGCTTTTGTCCTTTGTTTCAAATACGTGACACAGTTACAACTGGTTATAAACCACATCAGTAGCATTAAGAGATCTGTCCTGATCACTTATACTTTCAGGAAACAAGTTTCAGATCTCAATAAAACCAGTATTCTCTGTTTATATATGGAGTTGGAGCCCAAGCAGAAGAGGAAAAAACATACAGACCACATGCTTACTTATACCTGATACTTTTGAACATGAATTCACAAAGCAAAAACTAAGAAAACTGCATTCAGTTCAGAAAATCACTAAAATGTATTTCATAAAATGGTAGAAGACATTGTATTAATGATTAAACAACAATCTAATACATAACGAACACTTAATATAGCACTAAACATACCGTATAAAATAATCATTTCTTATTAGCAGGAGATGTTGGAGAATAGAAAGAAAATATCCTTCAGCACTAGTGTCCTTAACTGTATTCCATACCATGTTGTAAACATCATTTACTTCAGTAAAAGAGTTAAGGAGAATAACAAAGGGTAAAAAATATTTCAGTCAAATGTTCAGTCAAAATGTTGTTTTAAAAAAAGCTACACAGAAAAATGTTCATTATATGTATTCTTTTGTTCATGTTTCTCTTGCCAATATTAAAAGGATATTCTAGTTCAGATCTAATATCTTCTAAACGATGAGAGAATTCAATCATGTCTTCTTCCTTATGTTCATTGAATACCTTCAGCTGAATATCTAGTGCTTCATTTTTTATACATTTCAATTGCTGCAAGGAAGAAACAGTAGAGAGATTGGTAAATTTAGCATTTCCGTAAGGAAATAAACCTTACCTTTTTAGTAACTTCCATGAGTCTACATTATTTTAAATTTTAAAATGAGTTAAGTTTAATATGCAAAAGTTTAATATGCAAAAGGTAAACAGGGCTTCCACTTTGGCTTCACTAGTGGCTGCATTACATTCTGTTACATGTTCTAAATCAAAGCTGTAAAAGATTAAGGATTCAGCATAAGCTTCAGAGAGCACACTTCACCTTTTCATTCTTATTTTAAGATTGATTCTAATTTCTAACTGCTTAAGCTCCAACCTAAGAAAATGCCCTTGAGAATAATTTATTAGAACTTGTTCTTCATTTCTCCTCTCAGACTCAAGCAGTCCAGTAATTTAAAGAGCAATACAAAGAGAGACTACAAGGTGCTTACTGGCAGTATCTCTTTCAATCCACTGCGGATAAATTCATTTCTAATGTGAAGCCTAAAATCCAGATCATCAGGAGATGTAACAAGAGCATTGATGAGCTGCATACAAGCTACCTACAACAGAGGAAAAATAAAATAGTGTTACTACTTAGTTTTCAGTGTTCATAAAGAAAAAAATACAAACCAAACTACTAGATAGTATGCCATCAATCCATTACAGTCCTACAGTTAACATACTCAGATTTCCTATCAGCCACAAGCTAGGTATGCCAAAAACAAGTTTAGAGATTTCTACAAAAATCAAAGATTTTCTCACTCTTTTGAATTTGCCATTTTTACAAATAAGTCCATTTGCCACAAATGCCTTGATAAGTATAATTCGCAACATAGAAAAAATAGTATGAATATAAATTTTTATATACATATGTCTATACATATGTGTATAAAACAGTATATATGTGTATAAAACAGAAAACTGTAAAGGCTAATGTCTGTATGCATAGTGAAAAATGTATTAGAAGACATAACTGATTTTAAACTAAAGTGAACATTAAAAAAAGAATGGTTTGGTTTTTTTTCCTTCTCTGCTAAAATCTTCCCTCTTTCAATGTACTCAGCTTCATAGAAAACTTGATGGGAAGCAGTTTTTCAGATCAACAGCAAGCAACAGGTCAACTGATGTCTGTTGTCAACTAGCAAGTAGTGTCTTTTCCAAAGAATGAAGAGATTTATTAGGAAAGTCCGTACCTTACAGGAGCAGGAATTAGCTTTCCAGAATCACAGACATTTAGAACAACAATAAATTATTATTATTATTATTATTATTATTATTATTATTATTCACAAATAAGGGTCTGCTGAGATAAAAACAGCATTTTCTTTTTAACTTATATGATCTGTAGGGACATTAAAGATCACAGAAAGAAGGAGTACCCAGAGAAAACAAACTACAGCAACACTTCATCAGATGTGCATGAAAAGAGCATCAGACGTGTGCATGAAAATAGTTCCCACACTAGAATACAGAAAGACAGAATCTATCACAGGTTCAGTGGTTGGCAGAAGAACTTCCAAAACAAAGCCAACAATTAAGAGTCACAAAAGAGGATTCGCCCAACAGTTCCGAATAAAATCAAGGATAAAATTATTTTAGTACTTGCTTCTGGATACAAGTTTAAAAGCACACTGACAAACAGAAAAATGACAAAGGATATTTTGGGAGTGATCTGGAAAACTACAGCCTGATAAGCTTGATCCTTCTATACTATGTAAATATACTGAAAGTATAATAAAACTGAAGAACAAATTAATTGAATAGTATGACTAATTGCAACATAAACAAATGAACAATATGGATAAATGTACCATGGCTTTGTAAAGCAAAATTCTTTCTCACAGACCCATTGGACTTGTTTGAAAGGCTCAACCAACAGACAAGAAAGCTCTGACTGGCCTAAGTCTGATCTTCAAAACAGAAAAAAGTTCATAAAATATCAAAACCTTTTATAAGGGTTTAAAAAATAGTTTATTAAACTGGAAGTTTCTTAAAAAAAAAAAAAAGCTTCTAGGACTCAAAAATTATTTGGCTGTCCCAAGTTTGTTGACGTAATGTTTCCTTACTACTTTTTTCCTTAATATAAGCCTATCTTTTTTATGTGTAGTAAAAAGCACAACATTTTAGAAAGAAAATGTTATTCATTAAGAAGAGTTAATTACCTTTTTAACAAAGTAAAAAAGGAACAGTTATAAGGCATTAAATTGCGAGGCAATAAAAGGCTATCCTTGCCCTTTTTCCATATTCTTCTCAGAGAATTTTATCAACTAAGTAGCAATCAAACGATATATATTAAAATGGAACGTACCAGTGATCTGTTTTCTTTCAGAAAAGTAATGGTAGTACATTTCTAGAAGTTAATTTTAATAGAACTCAGCTGAATAGGAGTTTAAGTAATAGGACCACAACTTTGACCATTCTGTCTTAATAAAATATACTTCATTGAGAAAGATCTTCCAGATTTATGACTGGTGTCTTTAAAATTATTTATAAGAAATAATCCCCAATTATGATTCTCTGGACAGTTAACTTGAAAGTGGCTAAATTGCTAACAATTTTGGGCTTAAACTCTCATAGTACATTCTATCATCTTTGTAGTGCTTGTCAGAAATACTATTCTGACATTTTTCTCCCTGCAATTTTATTTCCCTAACTTTATGCAATTCGATTCTGTACACAACCACAGTATTTTAGACACAGCTACGTTACATTTTTCCTTGCATCTTTCACTTTTTTCATTTTCTTTGAATAAATTCAAGCAAAATCTTTGTGTTACCCCCAAAGCTCATTTCTGTGCGTGCACTGTTTTTAATAGTTACTTTAGTATTTGTTTGCTGTTGCAGAAGCATCTCTTTACACTAGGTAACAAGTGATGCTAATCTCAAAAACAGAAAGTAGAAATAGTAAAAGATAATTAAAATAATTCTGTTCTAGTATATGATATGCAAAAATCTATATCCAAATTTCACACCATAACACAAAAAGTTAACCTAAGGTGCCCAATCTCATTTAAAAGTGAATTGAATAAAATCTCCAAGTATTTGTTTTAACAGTACCCAATAGAAGACAAATTAAGACTCTCTTGTTGCATAATCAAGCCTTTTTGGAAACTGAACAAGATATTTGTATCCAGTATTTGTCTGTCGTGACCTTTAAAATCTTGTTCAGAACAGTTGTTGCAGCCTTCAAAGAGAAGGCTGCAAAAAGCCGAAAGAGTGCAGGTTATACAAGAGGAAACAAACATATATCACAAAACACCTCACATAAATTTACTACTACATAATTTGCTTCATGAAACTATAACAAAAGAAAAAAAAAGACAAAAGCAAGAATTTGTTACTACATCACAAATGCTTACAACATGTTTCAAATGGAACTACCGTTTAATGGTGGCTAGAAAAAGAAAGAATATTTACTTTGTGAACATTTTAATTTACGTACTTGGTGGGAAAGTTAGATTTCAGGAAGACATATCAAAACCAAGAGAAAGAAAAATATCCCTCTTGTACTTGTTGAATATCTTGATGAACAGTGGCTTGCTAATAAGCAGTTTTAACCGATAACCCGTGGAAGATTCAAGAATTAAGACACTTTTTTTCTATTCTGAAGTTTGCAGTTTGAATAAAATATATTAATACTCTGTTACTCTGTTTGAAGATACGTCAGTAAAACAGCAGCAAGCTTGGTATAAGTAGAGTCTGTTTAACGCACAAGACAGAATACAGAAACATAATTGTTTGTATGAGTTTTCCAATACAACACAGTTAAAACTTCAGATATCTACATTTAGATGTCTGTACACAGACATGTGTATAATACCTACATGTAGCTAAACTCCTTTGCTGAACTCCCACTCTTATTAATCAGTTGTCTGATTGATTATATAAGCAGCTCAGATCTTTACAACACAGATGGAGTGACTAGGACACTGTAGGATACATCATCTTTACCAACTAGGGACCCAATTCACCAACTTAAACAAGAATATATAGTACATATTCAGTGTAGCCCATCTGGCTTCCAAATGCCAGCCCAGAAGAATGGGAACCTCCTGAATGAAATGTATGGTATCTGCAAGTACTGCATACATTTGTCTAATACACAAAGACATCTGACATGTTGTGAGAGAAATTGAATTGCAACTCAGAACACTCAATGGCTTAGTTTATTTGAAAACTTTTTCTCCTTTTTTTCAAAAAAAAAAAAGAAAAAAAACTTGTTTGTTTCTGGCCTACAAAATTTTAAATAACTGACATTTTACTTCCATCTTCTTCTATTTGCTTAGGAGGACGAAAGTCTCAAACACAAAAATGCCTCAGAAAAATAAAAATTAATGCCTGTTTTTTGTTTCTTTTCTGTTTGCTTTTTAAATTAAATATGAAAATATCAGACTGTGACATACTCATTTTTAAGTAGTGCTAAATCTGTTCAACAATATGCTTTAAAAGTTCTGAAAATTCAAATATCTACTGATATTTACAGTTCTTAAATTACCAGAAAGTATTATTGACCTCAGATCTAACAGTAGTCAAACAATGAGTTTATTCTCTGCTCCTAATTAAAGAAATACAGTTGAAATGACAGACACGATACTTCCTTCCAAAAAATACTAATTAATGAATTAATTAAAATTTCAGAAATTCCAGAGATGGCTTACTTCTGCTGTGTTAGACTGGAAACTGTTCTTTGAAGTAAGTTGTTTCCTAACACATTCACTACCTATTCACAGTGTTTATAAGAAGAAAGCGTCAACAGGCCTTTCAGGTACTTCTGTCCAATCTTGAATGCTGCAAATAAAGGGTAAGATTAAAGAGAAAACATGTTCTATATAGTTGAAAGAATCTCTTACAGAAGAAAAAAGTAATTCTTTCAGACAATTCTTTTCAGACAGACAAATAATTCTTTTTCTTCGATTATTTGTCTCTATGTGCAGAATTCCAAGCAGTATCCACTCATAAGTTATTGTCTTCTGTGTTCCTAATTAAAAATTGAAGGATAGTTGTCCCAAATGCAAAATTGACAATTCTCAAAATACACAGTAATTGAGGAAAATGCTGTGATGCTCCAGTTGACAGCTCTATAAATGTCAACTCTTGGTACACAGAAAACTCAGTCATTACTTGCATTTCAGATGAGTGGGCCCAAACTGACAATACAACAGCATTCTTTTACACTCAATTACCTTGAGAGAAATTGACAGTCTTTTGAATTTTTCAGTCATGAACAAAAAGAGGCAAGACCATGTCCACATCTAAAAGACATCTCGTCTTCAATAATGAAGAGGTACTTCTGCTGAAGTAGCATGAAGTTCAGTGAAGACAAGTAAATTAGCTTCCTAGGAAGTCAGAATTCATTGTGACCAATACATTTTGAAAAAATGGTCTACAGCTAAAACCAATTCATCAAAAGTTGTAGATTCTGCAGACCTTGAGAAGATGCCTGAACAAGTCCAATTATTTTTGGCTCTAGTACTTAAAAGACATACAGTAATATACAACTCTTTGATAGGCCTTCTAAAATTTTGTTGTGGTGTCAAGGACTAATTTCTAAGCCCTCTTTCCTGGGCAGGGAGAAGGGCTTGTATGGATAATCACAGAGTTCATCTAGAATGGCAACAATTTGAATGTTTTCCTCTATGAGAACGTAGACCAACGAGATAGATACATTCTGCTAGGTGAGAGCTTACAGTCTGAAATTTTAATCCTTATTTTCTCTGCATTCTCTGAGGATTACAAAATGTGTTCTTTGTACTTTTATTTTTCTCAGTTGAACACAAAGATAATATAACTGGTACTTTTCTCATGGAAAGTGTTGACAACTCCGTAGCTCAGAGCACCTTTTCCTCACATAGACATGATAACCAATACTAAGTATGTGGCTAAGCATCATCTTATTTCACATCTTGAGATAAGGGAACTCTTTCTCACTTTTATCAACAGTTGTAGAAAGGACAAATGAAAATATATATTTAGTTAAGTTTTGTTTCCTAATACTTAACAGGATGTAGATTTGGCTTTGGTACATACTTTACTAATTTTCCTAAATTGTTTCCCCCTGCTACTTCTAAAATATTCTTAACAATGAAATGTATTGTCCATACAAATGTACATTTGCACATTTACATGAATCTTAAATAATATTATCAGTCTCTGCATTTAGATAAGGTGTGCTTTGCTCGTATTAGTTACTCATTTATGGAAGGGATCTTGTTAGTACCAAATAGCCAAGAACTGCCAAGCAATTCAGCTAAACAAAATATCATAGGTCATACAATCTCACATTCTTTTGTTATTAGATGAAAAAGAAAGATGAAATGGTATTCTTTGTCAATTTATAAATTCTCTGAGGGTAATGCTACTGATGAACAGGAAAGAACTTTGACATAAAAATACTTCTCAATACATTCAATATTACTTCTGGCTGTAGCTATATTCTCAAACTAGGATCACCAATCTTATCTTGAACCAAAAATATTTAAGTACTCTTTCTATACTTACTGATAATCTTTATGTAAGATAAGAAGTAGAATATCCTTTGCTTTCAGCAAATAAAAAAGTAGATATATTGAGGTTTCACTGAAAATACAAAAATTAACATACTAAGGCTTCTCATAAATTCAACCCTTGAAGTAACAGAAATGTTAGTCAACTTAAAATTGAAAAGGTCAGCTGTTAGTGTCAAACTCACTTGCTTCAAAGCAAACCTACATATATCAGGCAGATAATCAAGGCAAATATGCCAAGTAACTGACAACTGTAAACTTTTGTCTCATTAAAACACTGTCAAATTAACCACTAGGTCAATGTCATCGTTATAGAAGTTTAAAATTGATTCCCATGAGAAGCTTTACAAAAAAAAAAAAAAAGGAAAAAAATAACAAACAAACCTAGCTAACATTTGTAGAGTCTGAAAAAGAAAAAAAGCTTTTAGATGAAAGTGTTCAAATGCAAGCTTAACTCCAAAAAATGTGAAATTGCATTAAATTTCTATGCCCAGAAAACACAGTAAATGGAACGTTAGATATTTTCAGAAAATTTGATGTACTCAGTAAATCCAAAGTAATTTAACAAATTATTTAATATAAGTACCGTAATTGTAACATATAAATTGTCATTTTTAAAAGTTCAGTTCCCCTCTGTATCAGAGGATACCAAATCCCAAAACAAGGAACAGTACAATTCTGTGATGCCGTAACGAGTAGAAAAGTACTTGCTTAATATCAGAAGAGCAGTACTAGAAAAATAAGGGTTACTGCACAGTTAACAACCCAGCTGAAGTTTTCTGCACTGATTCAGTTATCTCATCAATGCTATCTCACTAAGGGAGTTGAGCATCATTGTAAATACCAAGCATGAATGCACTCATATTTACAAGAAAGATCTGACTGCTTAGAGATAATCAGCTATGACCATTTTTTATGCTGCACACCAACTGTCTCAACTGCCATTCATACTTGTATCTATCTGTTTATCAAGCAAGCTGCTTACCAACAACTGTTCACGAGGGATTGTAATATTTGAAGCCTATTCACAAATGTTGATCTAAAATAGCTATTAATTGTTTATCTTCAGTTTACACTGCAAGACATGCTCATAGATCTGTAGAGGTCTTTATGCATTAATTTCTAGAACAGTAGAAGGATTCTTGGATAAATTAATCATATGCACTCTTTTTCTTTTCTTTGAAGCAGCAGATAAACTAAGGGACTGCTTTTACTGAAGTTTTCATGTGCTTTTTGAACTATACAGAAAAAGGAGTTAAAGCTTTTTTTTTCGTAATCAGATCCACACATGAATATATGCAACTCTGAAAAGCAAAAAGGAATAAAAATAAATAAATAAAAAAACCAAAAACCAACCAGAACAGAAAACAAAGAAAAAAAAAGCACAAAAACCAAACAAACAACAAAAGAAAGCAACACAAATGCAGTGAGCCAAATGTTATATTGATGTGACAGTCCAAGCTTGCACTCCTGGCCCAAATTTCACCTGCCTATTACCTCCAGGATGCTAAAATGCTGAGCAAAAATTATACTCAATGGAGATGTACTAACTTAAACATAATTCACCATGAAATTTAGATGAAATAGACTCCAAAGGAAGAGAGACATATAGCAGATTGTATACTTAAAATCAATATTAAAGAACCGTAAAGATTCTTGCAAAAACACTAGAGGTAGAAACCCATTACTATGAGAAACTTGTGTCTGGCCTGCAGACTCAAAAGCCTCAAAACACAGGAAGGAAATGTGTTGTCTTACCGTGTACAGTTTCCCTGTGCAGTACCTTTCCAGACCAACTACAACTGAGGCTCAAAGTTCCTTCTCCTCTTCCTCTTTCTGTCCTCCTAACACACATTCCCTCCTTCAATCCGTCTTTGTCACTCACATTTACTCTAAGCTGAGCCTTACAAAAAGCACCACAAAGCCATTCCCAAAAGTGAATTTGTCCTATAACTGGAACTAATTATTCCTATGGCAGCAAGATTCTAAAAAATGATTTGCCATCAGCTCTCTCACATGGGAAAGAAAAATGGCAATACCTACAAACAAAACCTTTCAAAAAAGGAGAAGTCAACTATCTCTTCACCAATGAAAGTAAGCCACTTTCCTTTAATCAACTATATAATCTTCCATTGACCTAAGTTCAGCACAGACAGAATATTTATTCTACAATGCACTTCAGAAAACATTTCAGAATGTTTTGTTTCAGAAAACAAAAAAGTATTTCGGTAGTGATTTTTACAATACTGGAGACTAAAGAAAGACAGTTTACTTACTCAACAACATATATTACAAATTGGTATCTAGATTACTAAAAAGAGGGAGAAAGCAAAAGAAATCTTTACTATCAGACAAGAACTATTTAACACAAAAGGTGACAGTGGAGTAATACAAACATTTCTCCAAAATTGCAGACTTATCTCCTGCCATTGTGGCAAAATTTAGAGTATGATATGTGTCAACAGTTTACGGGCTGGTTCATTCCTGTTCTGTGACTAGCGGGGCAGAGGGATTTCACTAAATCCATGCCTCCAAAAAAGGGAAACAGGGGACCCCAAAATAATTTACAAAAAACAGCGGCAACGACCTGAGGAGAAACAAACTGATTAACTAAATATGGCATGAGAATGCAATATAACACACTATAATACCATATAATTAGAATTGAAGGTAATAAATCAAATATAATGAGAGACAGAGTATCTGAAAGCTGTAGGCCTTACAATAGTGCTCGGGCGATGCACGTGGTCAGGATGAGCAAAAGCGAGGAGAGACAAGGGAAGAAGGGACATCAGGTGACTTTGCCAGAGGTTATATCGTATCTTGGACCTCAAAGCCACCTGGGCTGTGTAGTTCTTCTTCTCTTCCGACAGGTGCCCAGAACTGGAGCACTAACACTTGAACTCCCAATGCACTACATGATGTTATGATGTGGAATACCGATAACCAAAAATCATAAAACCATGACATTTCTCCCCTTACTCTACATCACTACATCATGCTTAATATATACAAACAAACCATAATTAACAAGCATTAAACACATGCACACACAAACCTGTATATATATATATATACATGAAATTACTGACTGCACTCCCCCAGCATCAAATTCCCTTGTGGTACACAGTGAACATCCCCGTTTTTCTGCATCACCCACCAAGTGGACCCAGGTCCCTGGGCAAAAACAGTTCCACAAAGAGGCTTGCCCTTCCCAGAAGCTGGAAGGACCCAAACCACTTTTCCCAACTTGTTCTTTGCATGTACTACAGGGACCTTATCTCCCTTGACAGCATGTAGGGAGCTGGCAGGACCATCATGATTGATAGATCCTCCAATGTTGACCAACCAGGTGGCTTCTGCCAAATGCTTCTCCCAGTTCTTAAGTGTTCTGCCACCCATTCCTTTCAACATGGTTTTTAACAACCCATTGTATCATTCACTTTTACCAGAAGCTGGTGCATGATAGGGGATAAGATAAATCCACTCAATATCATGATCTTTGGCCCAAGTATTTATAAGAGAATTTTTGAAATGAGTCACGTTATCTGACTCAGTTCTTTCTAGAGTGCCATGTCGCCAAAGGACTTGTTTCTCGAGACCTAATATGGTGTTCCTGGTGGTATCATGGGGCACTGCATTATGCTTCAAGCCACTCGGTGGTTGCTTCCACCACGGTTGAGCATGTAACGCTTACCATTGTGAGATCATGGCAAGGTGATATTATCATCCTGCCATGCCTCCCCATATTTATACTTTTGCCATCACCCTTCCCCCCAGACAGGGTTCATCCTCTTGGCTTGTTTAATTGTGGCACACGTGTCACAGTCATGAATAACCTCTACAATAGCGTCCATAGTTAAGTCCAGCCCTAGGTCTCCAGCCCATTTGTATGTTGCATCTCTTTCTTGATGGCCTGAAGTCTCATGGGCCCACCGATCTAGAAATAACTCACCCTTGTTCTGCCAGTCCCAGTCTATTTGAGCCATCTTAATTCTGGCAGCTCGATCTACCTGAAAAAATTTCCATGTTCTTCTGCAGTAGCCCTACTCTTGGGCACATAAGCATCTACATGACGCACCTTTACACACATATTCTTTATTCGGGCAGCATTGTCTTTCCACAGTTCAGCAGCCCAAATACGTTGACCCCTTCTTTGCCAGTTGTTTTGCTCCCACTGCTGTAACCACCCTCATAAAGCATTTGCCACCATCCATGAGTCAGTATAAAGATAAAGCATTGGCCACCTCTTCCATTCCACAAAATCTAAGGCCAGCTGGACAGCCTTCACCTCTGCAAATTGGCTTGATTCTCCTTTACCTTCAGTGGCTTCTGCAACCCATCGTGTAGGGCTCCACACTGCAGCCTTCCCTCTGTGATGCTTCCCCACAATACGACATGATCCATCTGTGAACAGGGCATATTTCTTTTCGTTTTCTGGTAGTTCACTGTGTGGAGGGGCCTCTTTAGCTTGTGATACCTCTTCTGCTGATGACATTCCAAACTTTTTGCCTTCAGGCCAGTACATGATCGCCTCTAAGATTCCTGGACGGCTGAGGTTCCCCATCCGAGCTTGTTGCGTAATCAGCGCAATCCACTTGCTCCAAGTGGCATCAGTAGCATATTGCATAGAGGGAACCTTTCCCATTAACATCCAGTTCAGCACCGGTATTCGAGGCTTTAGAAGGAGATGCATCTTAGTACCAATTACTTCAGAAGCAGCCCAAACCCCATCATACACAGCTACGGTCTCCTTATCAGCTGGAGTGTAACACTCTTCTGACCCTCTGTCCACTTGACTCCAGAATCCCAGGCGTCGGCCTCGGGTCTCTCCTGAAGCTCTTTGCAACATAATCCAAGCGGGACCTTTATCTCTAGCAGCAGTGTATAGGGTGTTCTTTACATCCTGTCCCATCCGTCCTGGCCCTAGGGCCATAGCAGGGGCTATCTCCTGTTTCATCTGCTCAAAAGCTTGCTGCTGCTCAGGACCCTGAACAAAATTATACTTTTTCTGCGTCACCTGATAAAGGAGGTTTACAATGAGGCTGTAGGTTGGAACGTGCATTCTCCAAAAGCCCACTACACCCAGAAAAAAATGTGTCTCTTTTGTATCAGTGGGCAGAGAAATGGCAGTGATTTTGTTGATCACATCTGTTGGGATGTGATGACGTCCATCTTGCCACTTTATGCCTAGGGACTGAATTTTCTGGGCAGGTCCTTTGACTTTGTTTCACTTAATAGTGAAACCAGCATGTAGAAGGATCTGCATTATTTGCTCTCCTATCTCAAAAACTTTCCTTGCTGTGTTGCCCCACACAGTAATGTCATCGGTGTACTGTAAGTGCTCAGGAGCACTGCCATGTTCCAATTTTATTTGGATCAACCCATGGCAAATGGTTGGGCTGTGTTTCCACACCTGAGGCAAACGATTCCAGGTATACTGAATGGCCCTCCAGGTGAAAGCGAACTGTGGCCTACATTCTGTGGCCAAAGGAATGGAAAAGAAGGCATTAGCAATGTCAATGGTGGCATACCATTTGGCTGCTTTTGACTCCAGTTCATACTGGTGTTCTAACATGTCCAGCACAGCAGCGCTCAGTGGGGGTGTGATTTCATTCAGGCCATGGTAGTCTACCATCAGCCTCCGTTCTCCACTGGCTTTACACACCAGCCATACGGGACTCCAGACATACGGGAGAGTGAGTTTTGCTTAACAATCCCTGACTCTCTAATTGAAGAGCTCCTTGGGGAGCAAGGAGTCCCTGTTGGTGTGGTACTGCTGTCTGTGCAGTATTTTTGTGGCAGTTGGTACCTCTTGGTTTTTCACTCATAGCAACCCCACAACAGACAGGTTTTGTGACAGGCCAGGCAAAACAGACAGCTGTTTAACACCTTCTGTGTCTACAGCAGCTATTCCAAAGGTCCATCAATACCCCTTGGGATCCTTGAAATATCCCCTTCTGAGGTAATCAGTACCAAGTATACATGGAGCCCCTGGGTCAGTCAAAACAGGATGTTTTTGCCAGTTTTTACCAGGGAGACTTATTTCGGCCTCCAACACAGTCAACTCTTGGGAAACTCCAGTAACCCCATGAATATAAATTGATTTTGTCCCTAGCTGACTCAAGGGCATTAGAGTACACCGTGCACCAGTGTCCACCAGGGCTTTCTGTTATCCCTTTCACCCCCTGGCTGGGGCAGGGTCCCTCTATTTGTTATCTCTGTCGTTCTTACAGTTATTGCCATGTCCCGCAACAACTGGAGCAATCACATTTTTGGAGAAGTTCACCTTGGTGGTTGATCTGTCTTGTAATTCTTTTACCCGTGCTTGAAGTGCAGGAGTGGGTTTTTTATGCCACTTCTTCATATCTTCTCCACGATCACATAGGTAACACCACAAGGCCACAGGCTACGTAGTCTTACTGCTGTTACTTGTTTGAGCAGGAGGACGTCTTCTTTTGATAGCTGAGATGTTAGATGATGCAGGTTGGGAGGAAACCAATTTGATCAGCCCGTCCTGTAGGCTGTTTGGGGAATCCTGGTCCCCGTCGGATGTATTTGATACCACCATGGATTCATCGACATTAAGCATGGTAGACAGTTCTTGATTGCTCTCCATTCTGTCCACTTTTTCAGCTACTTTTGCATTGGCTGAAACACAAGCTTGTAGAGGGGTTAAGTGTATCTCAAAGTCTTGACGTTTATTAATCAGTTTACCTTTCTGGTGCAGTCTTTCTGAATATATTCCACATATTTGGTGTACGCCTGACTCTCCCAGGATCATGCTCTTCTTCTGGCTCATCAGGAGTGAAAGTGGGGCTATGTAACATTTCCACCACAGCATATTCTCTCAAATAACGGATGCCTTTTTCCATCTCAATCCATTTCTTTTTCTCAGGCATCAAATCATCTTTGAATGGGTAATGGCATCCTGGCTTGTATCAGAAATAGTGTGGCCAGCAGGAACAGGGAAGTAATTATCCCCCTGTAACTCAGCAATGGTGAGGCCGCACCTTGAGTACTGTGTCCAGTCTTGTGCCCCTCACTGTAAGAAAGATATCGAGGTCCTGGAGCGTGTCCAGAGGAGGGCAACAAAGCTGGTGAGGGGTCTGGAGCACAGGCCTTATGAAGAGCAGCTGAAGGAGCTGGGATTGTTCAGTCTAGAGAAGAGGAGGCTCAGGGGAGACCTTATTGCTCTCTGTAACTACCTGAAGGGAGGTTGTAGTGAGCTGGGGGTCAGCCTCTTCTCTCATGTGACTAATGATAGGACTAGAGGGAATGGCTTCAATCTGGGCCAGGGAAGATTCAGGCTGGACATTAGGAAATACTACTTCTCTGAAAGGGTGGTCAGGCACTGGAATGGGCTGCCCACAAAGGTGGTGGAGTCACCGAGCCTGGTGGTGGTCAAAGAGCGTTTGGATGTTGTGTTGATGGACATGGTTTAGCGAGAACCATTGGTGAAGGGCGAATGGTTGGACTGGATGATCCTGTGGGTCTTTTCCAACCTTAGCGATTCTATGATTCTATGATTCTATATTTCTTTTATGGCTAACAGCATCCACTTCCACAGGGTGAAGGACCCATTCTGGCATGTACTAAAACCTCTGTCAATGGTGGGATGGGACAAGCAACAGCGAGGAGAGCCGAGGGAAGAAGGGACATCAGGTGACTTTGCCAGAGATTATATCGCATCTCTGACTGCAAAGCCACCTGGGCAGGGTAGTTCTTCTCTTCCGGACAGGTGCCCAGAACTGGAGCATTAACATTATCCATGATGTGGAATACCAGTAACCAAAAATCATAAAACCATGACAATGTGAAAAAAAATTTCCTTCACCTGAGTTACATGAAAATCGATATGAGTTACTATTCACACTAATAGAATAATGACTTATGAAGATTACTCAAATTTACTATAAAACTTTGCATTTTTCTGTATTTCTGTATCTCAACTGAAGCAAACTGAAAACAAGGTGAAGTGTTTTTTGTTTTCACTCTGGGTGAAGGCAAATGAAGTTGAGAAGTAGATATGAAAGATAGATTTCACGATCATTTAAAAATTACTTTTAAAAAATTTTGCTAAGAATTCTAGTTTTCTATGAATATTTATATTTAATTTTAAGCTATTATCACTAGAAATTAGATACTTTTGCATCCAATATATGACGCATGCTTTACTTTAAATGGCAGTATAACTTCAATTTAAAAAACCTGTAAGATTTGCATAATCAGAAGAAAGCAAATTCAACCACAATATCATTGTGTTTCTCAAGACTGAATCTTCCAATAATGCATTTTCAAATATTACATTTTAAAAAACATTCCCATATTCAACCTTTATTTAAAACAGTATCTCTTCTCCCTTTCTGTAATGCAGAAAAATATATAAAATTATTTTTGCTTACTGTAAAGACTATTTGTGCAAAAAAATTGCTTACTTGCAGCTGAACTGAGTTATCCTGAAGTCCTTCTACGATAGGAGAAAATCTATCAACCTTTCTTTCCTCTGCCGCTGCTGTTATAGCTTCCAAAATTTTTTCAAGGCTATACGAAAATAAAAGCATTTCACTCAAGAGATATATTTAACTCTCTTGTTCATTTCTTATATGAAGAGTCATGCTGCCAGAACATTCGCCTATTTCAAATTCTAGGGTACAAATGTAGGAAGTTTAAGTATAATTTGTTTCCTTTGGAGACTTATGTAACCAAAGAGTGACTTACTAGATTACAATAACTAAAACACCTTAAAAGTAATGCTAAAAAACTTCTAGGAAAAAAATGGCTACAAAACTACTTCCATCTAACCAATTCATTAACATGCCAAGAAAGCAAATTCTTACCGATACAACCATTAAAAAAATTACAGATAAAGTTATTTTAAAAAATGACAACACACATACAGATATTACTTTCAAGCATTAGTTGAAAAATTCAACATTGCATTTAAATACAATCATAATATTAATTATCCTGAACTTACCTTACTATGTCTGGCTAAACATAATACTTACATGCTTTCCTCTCCAACAATGCACATTGCAGAAAGGAGTTTGACTATGTCTGTCATCATACTAGTTTGCTTGGGATCAATTGCTTTGATCAGCAGCAAAAGGCTCCTCTCTTCTCCCAGAATTCTTTCCAATCCATACTAAACAGCAAAAAACACTTATAAGAAGAGTTGGAAGGAAACCAAATGATAATACTGAAAGTCCAGTACAATATAACAACAGTTTCCTCAAGTAAATATTTCAAATTATATTTAAGTCTTTCCAATAAAAAAAAATTAAATGAGGGAAAGGTCAA
This sequence comes from Gallus gallus, assembly GCF_016699485.2. Classification (NCBI taxonomy): domain Eukaryota; kingdom Metazoa; phylum Chordata; class Aves; order Galliformes; family Phasianidae; genus Gallus; species Gallus gallus. Next base: position 162,323,519 of record NC_052532.1, on the reverse strand, counting down.
AACAAGTCACTCATTCTTTAATGAGAGCGAACATCAGCATCAAAAGTTTATACTATTATGAAAGCAGACTTCTGCAAATTGGATGCGGCAGAAAGATTTTCAAGTAACAGCTGACCAACACTCTGCTTCTCCAAATTACACAGTTACACTCATTGATCATGTACAACATCAGACTGAACAGCAGTATTTCAAACTTCCAGATTAAAGAAAATCCCATACCTTATTATTCATAAAGGCTCTCAAACACTGTATAACCTTATGCTGGCTTCTCTTCACAGCTTTGTCCTGGCTGAATAGATTAAAAAAATATATATTGTAATTAAATGCTGTATACATAATAATAAAAGCAATCAATTTTATAGAAAGTTATCCTTACTGTTTTGTCTCAACCAGTCTTTCCAAAACATCCAACAGAAGACCCAGACCTTCTCGGCCAAAGTTTTCAACCCAGCTAGGGAGAAAGGAAGACATTAAAACAATTAATATTTCAAAGATTAATTAAAATAAATGAAAATTTTCAGAATAAATAAAAGCAGTGTAAGTTGATCATTTTATGACCTAAATTTGATCTTTATTCAACAGAGGATTGAGGGGCACAACATTCACTCCTTGACCCAATTAGATTACCTTAAAAAAAAACCAAAACATTAGAGCATCTAATAAAAATTAGAGAATCTAAACAACAAATAATAACGAAGGAAGAAAATACCTACAGAAAATACAGAAATGTCTCCCTGAGATACAAATGTGTGTGAATACTTCCAAGAGAACACAACAAAAAATTCAGCTCTTGCCAAAGCTAATTTTGGTAAGACTAAGCTTTGGAAAGCTGTTTCTACCAGACAACTGCTTCACATTTCTGTTTATTTATGGTCAAAATGGCTTGATAAAAGCATCAACAAAGATCTACTCTTCAGTGACTGCCTGCAGTACTGCAGCCATCCCCTGGATAGCACCTCTTGGTTTTGTTGATACAATGTTTGATCAGTTACATAATCCTACATTTCACAGACAACACCAACATTTATAGTCATAACAGAAGACATGTTCTGCTTTTTATATGTCCCTGTGATTTAATGAAAGGAGATACTTGAAGACTCTTCTGTTTCCATAAGTGACAGGAAATATTTCCCGACACCTTTAGTTAACTTTCCATACTAATGTCACAAAACTTTAGATCTCCTACTACTAAAAAAGACAGAAATTTATTTCATAATGGGTCTCTCTTGCCTACTCTTTTTTTCTCCTCTATCTCCTCCTTCTAATTAGCACAGTAATTTTAACTATTAACTGATTACAAAACCATCTCTAATTAGAACATAAGATAGCTAGCATGATACGGATGTAATAGTTTCTATAATCACTAAAACAAAGATTCTGTTGTGGATGTTGTAGCAATAGTTTCTGTGAATTCTGTACATTATTATATTTAAAAAACTTACACTAAAAAAACCCTTGTCCTGTATTTAAAAAAAAAAAAAAAAAAAGTATTTCATGTAAAAACGAAACATCTATTCTGAAAAATCAGAAGTTCAACATCCCCCAAAAGTTGATGAGAATTAGGAAAAAAAATTACTGTTCACTGCATTAACATTACTTTATATGTTTTCTCCATTGGCCAGGGCATTAGGCCAAGTCAGCATGGGTTCATGAAAGGCAGGTCATACTTGACCAGCATCTCCTTCTATGACCAAATGACCTGCCTAGTGGATGAGGGGAAGGCTGTGGATGTAAACTACCTGGACTTTAGTAAAGATTTTGTTTCTGTCTCCCACAGTATTCTCCTGGAAAAGCTAGTAGCTCATGGCTTGGATGGGTGTGCTCTTCACTCAGTAAAAAACTGCCTGGACAGCCAGGCTCAGAGAATGGTGATGAGTTAAATCCAGCTGGTGAGCAGTCACTAGAGGCGTTCTCCAGGGATCAATATTGGAGCCAGTACTGACTACTATGTTTATTGATGATCTGGACAAGGAGATTGAGTGCAACCTCAGCAAGTTTGCAGATGACACTAAGTTGCAGGAAGGCCATGCAGAGGGATCTGGAGAGCCTGGATTGATGAACTGTCCAGTGGATGAAGTTCAACAAGAACAACTGTCAGGTCATGCACTTTGGTCACAGTAACGCCATGCCAACACTACTGGCTTGGGGCAGAGTGACTGGAAATCTAGGTGGAGGAATAGGATCTGGGGGTATTAATCAACAGCTGGGTAAATGCAAGCCAGTAGTGTACTCAGCTAGCCAAGAAAGCTAATGACATTCTGAACTGCATCAGAAATAGTGTAGCCAACAAAACTGGGGAGATGATCTTTTCTCTGTACACGGCACTGCTAAGGCTGCACTTCAAGTACAGTGTTCAGTTTTGGGCCCCTTACTACAAGAAAGACTCTGAGGCACTGGAACCTGTTCAGACTAACAGAGCAACAAAATTGGTGAAGGGTCTGGAGCATAAATCCTACAAAGAGCGGCTGAAGGAACTGGGATTCTTTAGTCTGGAGAAAAGAAGGCTCAGAGAAGACCCTATCACTCTCTAAAACTACCTGAAAAGAAGTGAGGCGAGGGTTGGTCTCCTCACCCAATTAACTAGTGATAGGACAAGCAGTAATGGGCTCAAATTGCACAAGGAGAGTTTCGGGTTGGATATTAGGAAAAAAGTCTTCTCAGGAAGAGAGGTAATGCATTGGATAAGCTGCACGGAGAAGTAGTGGAGTCAAGGTCCCCAGAAGCTTTCAAGAAAAGGGTAGATGTGCTACTTAAGGATAAGGTATAGTGAGCATAGTGATGATGAGGCAATATGATCTTGGTGGTCTTTTCCATCCTCAGTGATTCTATGATTCACACACCACTGAATACAGTGAGTAAAAAAATTATTTATCTGGAAGTAAAATTTATTTGTTGTCATAATACTTTGTTATTATTATTTATATTACATTTGAAGAGTAATCTGAATTTTCAGATACTCCTATAATAGTGGGACCTCATCAGTGAGGAATAATGAGTCGTTCTACTGGAAATAATGTAAGATGCAGAAACTCTTTGGAAAAGCAAAATATTTCCATTCTCATCACAGGAGGGGATTAAAATGTTCTTCGTATTTGCTAGACAAAGAACTATAATGGACTTATTTAAATTATACACTAGGATCAGATGCTTTCATAAGTATTTCATGTAAATACTTTAATACAGATTTTCTCCTCAACCAGGGTGGTTTGTTCTGCAACAGATTAGGCAAACACTGGTCAAGTATTTTGAGAATACTTGGCTGTATCTGATCTAAAGATGGTCCTACTAAATGTTTCTTACCATATTTCGTATTAGACGAAATTGTGTACAGACACTTTATCACATGCCCAGCAGTTGAAGAGGCTGAAAATGATTTAGTGTGTAAAATATTGTTGTGTTATTATTGTCCCTTCCTTTGCTTCCACAACAGAATAACAAATTACTTGCCCTATACCTGGAGGCAACACAGCTTTTTGTCAGCCTGATAAAATACCAAGGTAGCTGTCAGTGTTCCATTCTCAGTGCATTTTTAAAAAGTTCTCTTAATGGAATTATCTAAGTTTCTTGCAACTACTATATGAAAGGAGAATAAATAGTTGTAGACAATCAATTATCTGTAGTATGTTGCTATCTGTAATACCAGTTAGGTGTAATACAGCTAGATCACCAAATCACTTCTCATGAACTGTTTGTAACTATGAGATACTTATGTCCCACTTTTTCACCTGAAGAACAGTGATCAAGATCACTGGATACATTTTGCTTGAGATTTGATCTTTAGTGCCACAAGCTCTAATTTCAGTTTGTTTCCTTTGTTATTGCTTTGTTTTGTTTTGTTTTTAAGTACCAAGATAAAACTATTCACTATCACTTGATTCTTCTCTGTTAAGTAAAAATATGCTTTACAAAAACAATACTTGCAGAAGGTATATAATCAATGCATAAAAAGAGAAAAAGATAAAATCATTCATTAAAACATACACATTCATTAAGTGGAAAACCTTGAAATGTGCACATCTAGATATCCATTAATTTTAATCCATGAAGAAATAAGAAGGTGATCAATCTTTGCAATATTTGTTAATGATGTTCAAATTCTATATTACCTGACAGGATTACTAGTCAAGGACACACGAAGTGATTCTAGGCAAGTCACTAGTCTTTCATCTGTTGATCCAGATTTTAATTCCTGGATAAATTCTTGTGGCGAAATCTTTCGACTGTTCTTGAGACTCCCCTGGAAAACAGAAAACAAATTCATTTTTATTTGGCACATATACCACTTGAATAAATCATCGATGACTAAACTTTGGTTTTGATCCATAAAATGTGGGAAAACAATATATTTTAGTCCTAAATCTGCAACTATTTGTTGTTCATACACTGTTTATGTTGAATGCTGATTGCATTTTTGCCAATTCATGATCAAGTTTATGATCGGTAGTCAAAAGTAGCAGGCAGCAAACATAAAAATGTATCATGCATACTTGGTGAAATACTATTTTTGTAACAAAATAGTTCTGTGCATTACAAACATTTTAATTTTCAATATTCAATACAACAAAAAAAATAATTCTGAGATGATCACAGGACAAGAGTCCAGACAGGCCACGGTATTCATATGAGAATACAGACTGAATAACCAGTGCATCTGAAGAGTATTCAGGATATCACTGCAGTAACACACTGTAAAACACTTTTCTCTTCATGAACCCAGCAGCACAACTGTATGAGGCTGGAGCTATGGAAAAAAAAGACTACCTTGGTTCTAAGGGCTAAGGTAAACACCTCAGGAAAATAAACAACAAACAGAACCACAACAACAACAACAAAAAGTACAGAAAAAAAAAAAAGGAGGGACTTGAACACTTTAAGGAATAACTTATGTTCTAGAGGATAAATCCCAGCCCAATACAAACATGACTGCTGATGTAATAACATGATATTTTTAAATAAGAATTTTACCCAAATTTTGCTTTTTGGATTCTGGTCTTTTTTGGTGGGTGAGGAGGCAAATGGGGACATGAGGACACAGAAAAGGAAATGCAATGATAAGCCAATTGAGTGCTATAATATATACAAACAAAATATTTCCTGTATTTCCTATTTTAAGCAATTTAAGGTAAAAGACAATTACTTCAACTCATCATTGAATCTATGGTGTGAAATGTTGCTTACAGTAAGTTCAAAATATTAATGACCTTTTGGAAGGACCCAGAATATCCAGAGTTTTAAACAAAACAACAGTCACAGTGAACCGAAGTAAAAAGTTGTTCTCCATCCTGCTTATACGTTCCCATCAGGTAGGAAGTCCACAATGAGATATCCCTGGAGCATTCTCTTCTGTTCCAGACTGGACAAACCTAGCTCCCTCAACACATCCTCATATGAGAGGTGCTCTAGCCCTTTGATCATTTTCCTGACCTTCTCTGGACCCATTCCAAAAGTTCAGTTTTTCCTGTGTTAAGGGGTCCCAAGCCTGAACACAATACTCCAGAAAGGGCCTCACAAGGGCAGAGTAGTGAGGTACAATCATCTCCCTCCCCCAGATGGACACCTCTTTTTTGATGCAGCCCAGGATACTGTGGGCATTCAAGGCTGCAAGAGCACATCACTGGCTCATGTCAAGCTTTTCATTCACCAGAAGGAAGTCCCAAGTCCTTCTACATAGGGCTGTTTTCAATGAGTTCTTCTCCCAGCCTGTACACATATTTGGGATTGCCCCAGCCAAAGGGCAACATTTTGCACATATCCTTGTTGAACTTCATTTGGTACACATGGACTCATGTTGCAAGCCTGCCCAGCTCCCTCTTGATAGCGTCCCTTCCTTCTGTTGTGTCAACTGCACCACTCAGCTTGGTGTTGTCAGCAAACGTGCTGAGGGTGTACTCAATTTCACTATCCACCTCAATGATAAGTTGAAGAACACTGGTCCCAAGATGGACCCCTGGAGGACAGCACTTCTGACTGTGTGACTGGCCTTCACTTGATCACAGAACTGTTGACCACAACCCTCTGGCTATGATCTTTCAATCAATTCCTTGTCCACAGAATAGTGAAGCCTTCAAAAATTCATCTCTCTCCAATGTAAACATAAGAATGTGGTGGGGGATCATATCAAAGATCTTGCAGAAGTCCAGGTAGATGACATTGGTTGCCTTTCCTTTGTTTACCAATGCAGTCACTTCATCAGAGAAGGCCACTAGATTGGACAGGCACAATCTGCCCTTTGTGAAGCCACATTGGCTGTCTCAGATCACCTCCTTCTATTTGTGCATGCCTTAATATCTCTACCGGGAGGATCTTCTCCATGATCTTACCAGGCACAGATGTGAGGCTCATCAGTCTGTTGTTTCCTGGATCTTCCTTTCTACTTTTCTTAAAAATGGGAGTGATGTTTTGTTTTTTCCAAACGCCAGGGACATTTCCTGACAGTCAAGACTTTTCAAATACGGAGAATGGCTTGGGAACCATGAGAACCTTCAGAATTCAGGCATGCAAATTATCTAGCATCACAAACTTGTACACATTCAGTCTTGACAGGATGTCTCAAGCTTGTTCTTTCCTCTCTACCACCTCCTAAAGGTTCAGGGACTTGAGAGGCATGGGAAGCATGACTGTCAGTGAAGACCGAGGCAAAGAACTTCATCTGAAACTTAGCTTTCTCCAAGTCTGTTGTTGACATTTCTAACTTCTCATTTATTAGAGGGCATATACTCTCTTTAGGGCATATACTCTCTTTTGTTTGTTTCTTCTGACCAACGTACTTCCAGAATCCCTTCCTTTTACTTTTCACATCCTTCGCCAAGTTCATTTCCATATGTCTCTTGGCTTTCCTGATTCCATCTCTGCACGTCCAGATTATATCCCTGTATTCTTCCCAGGGCACATGCAGCTTGCTTCCAATGCCAGTAAATTTTCTTCTTATCCCTCAGTTTGACCAGCAGGTCTGTGCTCAGCCATGCCAGTTTCCTGCCTTCTGTGGTTTTGTGATTTTTTGTTGCCGGTATTCCACATCAGAATATCATGTAAAATAATGGGAGACAAAGAGCTAATGTTCTGGTTCCATTTAGTGGATTTTATGGGCATTTTGGGTCTTCAGATGGGAGGGGAGGGGCGGCATTCCCCAAGATTTGGCGCAAAGAGGACGACAGGTGGAGCTACAGACAGGACCTCAAGTGTTTTTGTTTTTTTTTCCGGGGCTTGTGCCCCTCCTCTCACGCACTTAGATCTAGGGATAACTTGATGACAATTACTGGTGGAGAATACAGGCAGCTATGGATCTCTACTTCATCTTAAGAGTATTGTAGAGAGGACTAAAGACCATTACATTCCTTGGAATGGTTCCTTTTTAAGTTAATCATTTTCAATCTCAGAGTTGCATATACCTACAGCCAATTAAGGGCACTGATGGAGATACCTGCCCGGTTCCTATACATCCCAGCTAATTTAACCGACAGTATGATGCTTGGACTGGTTTCCAGATGCTCTTCTCAGTTCCTTATGTGTGTTCAGGCTGCCAGCTTAGGCGCTGTGCTATCAATCTCTCTAAATGTATTTTCTGCAATAGTATTTACATTACGTGGAAGAAACTTTTCCCAAAACCAGAGAATGTTGAGCAGCAGGGAATACAGAGAGGTTTAGGAAAGAGATTAGAAGCATGGAGACCCCCGGTGTCGTGGGATTTTACCTCTGAGACCATGAGAAACTAAGCAAGTATTCGAGTAAGGGATGGTGCAGCTCAGAAAGATCTGAGGAGGAATGGCTTATCTGGGGCTTGGCTTGTGCTTACCGAGCTCTATATAGCACTATTCTGGAGAGAGAGGGTTTCCAAACTGAGATCCAAACCAAAGGAGGAAACCCCCAAGTCAATCTTGATCAATCGCTGGAGGCACCAGTACCAACGTCAGTTGCCCCTGTGGAAACCTTTCAGGTCCTACCACAGGGGTACATGCATTCGCCAACATACTGCCACAACCTAGCGGCACGTGACCTGGCTAATTAGAGAAAACCTGATAATGTTAACTTGTATCATTGTATGGATGATTTCCTGTTGACATCCAACTCACTGGAGGTAGCAGGACAAGCAGCAGATTCATTAACTTCTTATCTGCAGGAAAGAGGATGGGCTATAAGCCCTCAGAAGGTGCAAGGTCCGGGCCTGTCCATAAAATTCCTGGGCATTGTTTGGTCCAGAAAGACCAAAGTACAACTCAGTGCTGTCATAGATAAGGTTCGGGCATTCCCAGTCCCTACAGCACCAGAGCAGCTGCAGGATTTTTTAGGTATATTGAGATCCTGGTGCTCCTTTATACCTCACTTAGCGCAGCTGCTTAGGCCACTGTACAAACTCACGAAAAAGGGGCAGCTATGAGACTGGAGGAGAACGGAACAGTATGTTTTCCAGTAGGCAAAACTGACAGTTAAACAAGCCCAGGTGTTGGGTATATTTGATCCTACCCTCCCAGCCGAGTTGGACGTTCATGTCACTCAGGATGGCTTTGGCTGGGGCCTGTGGCAATGCCAGAGTTCTGTCCAGACCCCCACTGGACTCTGGTCTCAGGTCTGGTACGGAGCAGAAGAAAGATATAGTATGATTAAAAAACAGTTATTGGCTTCCTACTCCACGTTACAGGCAGTCAAGCCAATAACCCAAACGTCTGAAATCATAATTAAGACCACTCTGCCGATTCAGGGGTGGGTGAAAGATCTGATCCACCTTCCTAAGATGGCGGTGGCCCAAGCACTAACGGTGGTGTGATGGGTCACCTATCTCAGCCAGAGGAGTAGTCTGTCTTCATCACCATTAAAAGAAGAACTTCAGAAAATCCTGGGCCCAGTGAGGCACTTATCATAGTGACGTACCAAAAGAAACATTGGTCGCTCCACCAGAGAAGAGTCCTGTTCAGGATGGGAAATATCCTATCCCTGAAGATGCCTGCTACATGGGTGAGTCCAGCAAGGGCAACCCGAGCAAGTGGAGGGCGATAGCATACCATCCACCCAGTGATGGTCTACACGGGACTGATGGAGCATAGGATGGACCTGCACCTCACAACTACATGCCTCCAGTAACATCATCGAGCACTGGCCCATGAAAGACCATCAACTTTCACCAACCATCACTCATCTTAAATTGTGTCACCATACATCGCGATGGGAAATTGTATAAGTGTCAGGATGTGTCGGATCTCTGTATTAGGGAAGACTCACCCTTGAGTTAACTCAATCACTGGTTCATGCCGTGAAGGTGTGGAGTGTATGGGAACTGTTGAATCATGGCCTGAACCTCTGATTGATCAGCTGAGGCGAGCACTGAGTCAGCACAGGAGCATAGGTGAAGGCAATTCACCTGTGTGACCGGAAGGGGTGGAGCCTGGCTCCACCTCTCTGAGACCCCCACTGAGGAAGGATCTCTTTCTGGAGATCGCTCCTCTTGGAGTTTTTCCTGTGAGCCAACAACACGGGTGAGTTTTCCCATCTATTTCTGATTACAATCTTTCTAGATATACTATCTGTGGATACCAATCTGACCAATTTACCGAGAGCCAACTAAATTTGATGGCGATAGAGTGATGATTAGTGGTTTTGGGGGACAGACCATTCCGATCACCCAAACATGGTTGAAACTGGGGGTTGGGCATCTCCCACCCCAGGAGTATAAGGTGTCTATGGCCCCAGTCCAAGAATACATTCTGGGCATAGATATTTTATGGTGTCTGGCTCTCCAGATGACTGACAGAGGGATTAGTAGATGTCTGGATGGAGTCACCACCCTCTGGGAACAAATGTTATTAGCTGTGAAGGAAAGATCCCTTCAGAGACGATCTGGAGCCTGAGTTGAGAAAATGGAATACTGTAGAGAAAGGCATCCAGTTTTTGTGAGAAAAAGCCGTGGTGGAATTGCTGTATGATCCCATGTTTGTTCCTAATGATCTGCACAAAGACCATGATACTGAGAGAGTGATGAGTACACCCAAAATATGGCAGAAGCTCACAAGAACAGCACCGAAAAGGTATGCCAATTCAGTAGTAGTAATGTTCAACATATACGAAGACCTAAACAGAAGACCCCCAATTTTTGAAACGATTCTTACACTTCAAAACCTTGAACAAAATTTGCCACCATCACATGCTTCCATCTCAGCCATCTGCCAAATGACAGAAAGACTAGATAAAATGGAGAAGAGCCAGGACAACATGCAAAAGCAGTGCAGCCCACTACGTCACTTTTCCATCAGACATCCAAGTGGTTGAAATCCCCCATCAGGATGAGAGCCTGCAAGTATGATGCTTCTTGTAATAATCCATATAAATAAATGAATGATTATAGTCGCAGGGTAGATTATGTAGAATATTTACTAGATGTGACTTATTGAAATGTCCTCTTCTTGAGAGAAGGTAAGCCTTCTCTCAAGGGTGGAATCTGAGAGATAATCCATTCCATGATAGCTCCCTAAGAAACATAAAACCAGCAAACTGGTTTGTTAGTTAACACCAGGGAAGCCTGATATACTGACTCTAAGAAAACAATACAGAGTGTGGAGAAGGGTGGAAGTCCTGCAGCCAAACCCTATGATTACCCAGCAGGGATAGGAATTTGATGATACTATTGGAACTCATAAACATCTTCTTTTTTTTTTTTTTTTTTTTTCCTCCTGAGCCAGCCATTTTCTATCAAAAAGATGTTCTCTGAGTAAACTTAGCAAAACGAAGGTATACTTGACTGCAGTCACTCAAGCTCCACCAGAAAGTAAGAAAATCCTAATAGTCAAGTAGAACTAGGTGACTTGATAGAGGTCTGCTGGGGATTCAGTCTGTGGTTTTGGCAATGCTATCATAACGTTTAAGGAATGAGAAAGAACAGTAGGGTCATTTCTAGAGGGACTGTAGCAATCAGATGCAAATCTTGGAACACAGATGGCATATGCCTAGATGATCTTTAAATGTCCCTTCCAACTCAGATGATTCTATGATTCTATTATATGCTTTCTTTGGCCAGTTGTACCATATTCCTAGTTGGAGTCCTATTGGTGGTTTCCGTTGGTTGGAGTTCTACTGGAAGTGATTTTATCATGGAAATTAGCATTAAAAAAAAGGGGCAAGTCCTCTCTGCTGTACAGATCAAAACTTATGTAGTGGTATCAGTGATAGGTGGACGGTTGGACTGGATGATTTTAAAGATCTTTTCCAACCTTGGTGAGTCTATGATTCTATATAAAAATGGCTTCAGAGAGAAGGATTTTCAGGGAAGATACCATTGCAGACCAGTTGAGAGGACACCACTGACTTCTGGGACCAGTCAACAGGCTGATCCTAGCTTACCCCCCTCATAGGGACATGTAATGGATAAAATTTTCACGCTTGGCTACATCAACTGCTTCCCCAGGAAACTTAGAACCACAGAATCATTAAGGTTGGAAAAGACCGCTAAGATCATCTAGTCCAACCATCCACCTACCAACAATATTGCCCACTAAACCATGTCCATAAGTACTACATATACCCTTTCCCTTAGACACCTCCAGAGACTGTGAATCCATCACTCCCCTGGGCAACCTGTTCCAAAGCCTAGCCACTCTTTCTGAGAATAAATTCATTCAAGCACATAATCTGAACCTCTCCTGATGCAACTTGAGGCCATTCCCTCTTGTCCTAACACTAGTTCCCTGAGAAAAGAGGCTGAACTCCACCTCATCACAACATACTTTCAGGTAGATATAGAGAGTGCTGAAGTCTCCCCCAAGCCTCCTCTTCTCCAGACTAAATAATCCCAGTTCACTCCTCCTAAGACTTGTGTTCCAGATCCTTCACCAATTTTGTTGTCCTTCTTTGGACATGCTCCAGGGTCTCAACCTCTTCCCAGTGAGGGCCCAAAACTGGGGTTCTCACCTGAGAACAATGCTGGCTCATGTTTAGCCAAGCACTGATCAACACCCTCAGATCCTTCTCCTCCACATGGCTTTCCAGCCACTCTGCCCCAAACCTATAGCACTGCATGGGGTTATTGTGAACAAAGTGCAGGACCCAACACTTGGTCTTGTTACACTTCTTCCCACTGGCCTCAGCCCATCAACAACAGCCTGTAATCTCCATAGAGTTATTCCATGATTTAATACACTTATGGTTAGCCATATTATTCACGTTCTTGGTTAACTTCATATGCTTTGTAGAGAGCATATTTATCCCACCAAAAGAATCTGCAATCTGTTGCTTTAATAAACTGAACTACTCATTAATCTAGCCACAGGAGTTCTTAGTGGGCCTAGCCAAATTCGTTAATGGTGGTCATGAGAACCCATTTGAACACCAGACAACTTGGGCAGCCGAAGATTCACTACTTGTGAATCTGTTATTGTGATAGTGAACATGACCAGAGTTACAGCATCAAACTGAGCATCACTCAAAATCTAAGTTCAGCGATCCCCAGCCTCGAGGATATCTGAGAACAAGCTGGAATGCAAGGAGATTCATTTTCTGCCAACTTCTTTGTCTTTTTCACATAACACCTATTCAGATATTCTCTGGATACAAGAGTTATCACCAACATACATTGCTAATGTCAGGAACAACACACCAGCTCCTTAAAAAACATCTAGTTGGCAAGAATATTCTATAAAAAACTTTTCAAGCCCTGGATCTAAAACTGAAGAGCTTCCAAAATCACCCTCCTCACCAAGATAGGAACTTAGATTTCCATCAGGCAAGCAAGCTGAGCTTCCCTATAAATATGTCCATGCTAAAGCTAAACAGAAATGAGGAAATAACTGAAGAGAATCTCTAAGCCGAAAGTAAAAGATATCAAAAAGCAACAACAACAAAAAAAAAAAAACTCGTAACATTAAGAAGCGCATAACAGATCTGATAGAATATGAAAGGTAAAAGAATGTTGTATAAAACACTACAAATTAAATGCCTAAGGGGGATCAGTGACAAGGATTGCTGTTCTATTATTCAACAGCTTGCATACTGAACACATCCATCCTGTTACAATAAATGCCCAAACATTTTAAGACGAGACAGTACATACTCCTGAGTAACAGTCTGTGGAATTTAAGTTACAGCTGTGACATGCGTAGGTAATCTACGTCACATCTCTGGTGTAACAGTGGGTCAGAGCTGCAATCGTGTGCATATATACATATGCATGCAGCTCCCTGTGCAGTTCTGGATCTCTCCAGCTATTCTCTGCATGGATGAGATAATGGAGTGGCTAGAGACAAGATGACCAACTGAACTCCTAGCAGCCATCACAACAGAACATTTAACTAAATGTTACAGAAGTTCTCTAAGTGGGTATTTCAAAAAGTCCCAGAAACTCTCCTGGCAGCTCCTGCTGTTCAAAGACTAATTGATAAGCACTACTTGTATGCCTAAGCATATGGATTAATATCCTGGGTGGAGAACTTGTCATTTTCATTGATATATCCCAGCAGTTCTTGCTGTAAAACTGACCAAGCTGGTTACAGCTAAGATACTTATAAATAGTTGGTAAAACAGCCTTCTTTTGATGCAGAAATGGTCAAGTAGGAAAGTCATATGGACAGGACATACAGTTAAGATAATTAGAAGGTGTTTTGGAATAATAGCAACATGTAGAGAGGTCAAAGGGAAAATGAATCCAGCCAGATAACAAAAGTTTATTAGAATGACAATTCAGGAAGTCTCATCTGACCCATCCAAAGACACCATCATAAGCAATGGAGACTTGCATCAACATCCAGCCACTCTGTTTCACATTCACTTCCCCACCTGAACATTATCTTGTGCAGATGACGCCAATGAACTGTATGAGTGTGTGCACAACATATCCACAGTACCAAGTACCACTTATTATTCATAGTTATAACACAGTTCTGCTACTTAATAAGAATATGATGCATCTGCCACTGCTCAAGTAAAATGAGAACTGCAGTTGATATCAATTGTGAAACTGATTATATTAGCTATATTTCTGCATAGGAAAAGCTGCTTAAGTTCAAAATGCTTGAATTAACCGAGAAACAGGAAATATCTTGAGGCATCAGTGCCTCTCAAAATTTAATTGCTCAACTGAAGAACAACTGGTCTGTGAGCAGATGCAGTATGAAGTCAGCATTAATTAATTCAGTAAAAACATTACAAGGGAGCAAGCTGAACAACAAAAATGAAATCTTGCAAAGAAAACTCACTTTAAAAATCCAGTCTGTGTATGTTTCACATGCAGAGCAGTGAAACTTACTTTGGTAGATGAGAACACACACTGACATAATAGCCTTTTAACATAAGTGATGTTCCCTCTTCTGGAGGCTGGTGGCCCTGACTATGGCAGAGGGGTTGGAACTTGATAATCTTTGGGGTCCCTTCCAACCGCATTCTGCGATTCTCTGATTCTGACTGCTTCCTGATAAATAAGACATGATACCACAGGAAACAAAAATTTCACTTAAGATTTTGGTGATATGTGATATGTACCTCTCAGGTGATATTTTAAAGGAAGAAATAAGGCTTCTCTAAACACTGCATTACAGGAAAACAAATATATAATAGCAGAGTACTCTGAAGTACTTCAGAAGAATTATTCAAGCATGTAAATTATATCATTGTCCAAATTTTCAATAAGTTCCCCAAGCACTAAGGCTGTACATGCTCAAAAACTCTTCTACAGGGAGCTTCTTAAAACATTAATAAAGGCTGATGATAACAGCATGTTTATGAACATGTACAGAAGCATATATTTAGCTAACTGTTTAAGAGCTCTCTAAGTAGAAAGGAAACAAATGAAGAAGTACTGGACTATGCCTGCCTGCAGAAATTTAGTTACTCAGAAATACATTCCTTAGTCCTACAAGTGATGAATTCATTCTAAACATCTCATACAGGTGTGGAGGTAGGTCACAGTATTGCATACATAAATAAGCAACTGAGTATATATAGACCTGCCAAAACCAGTGTGATCTCTAGATATACCAGTAATAGAGCCATGCTTTGTAAATATTGGAAAAGTGTTCTGCACTTCCAAAAAAGAAGTCCTGATACTGAAGCCAATGATGAAGCTTCAGTTACAGTAGAGTCCACTCATCACTAAAGGCTCTTTCATATTCAGTGATTTATTACAGTAGGGGACTGTTCTCCATTTCAATAGTCTTTATAATAAATACAGCTTTAAATGAAGCCTGGTGAATACTTTTTGTACCAACATAAGATAGCTTAGTATGTGTCTCGTTAATAGGAAGAGAGATCTGAGATGGGATTACTTATATCTAACATTCAGCATTTTAGCTCTTCTGAAATGAACTCACACCTCTTTCCTTGAGTCAAGATACACTGAAGGTTTGCCAAGCGCCGTAGGGCATGCAAGTGCATTATTCCCTCAAGACAGAGAGGGCACCTGGTGAGTCCATTGCACTTGAGGCACTGAAGAACATGCTGGCAGCAAAGAGTTTGCAAGGAGGATGGTAGGAGAGCATGAGTTTCCCATCCCAACAGCACCAACACTAAATCATAATCATTTGCAGGACTACTGTATCAAACATCTGACTTTATGTATCACAGAAAAGCTCCTCCCAGTTCTTCAGAAATCTGAATGCTATTTCTAGTAAAAATATAACAGTAGTTACACAGTTCAGTAAATACAAGAGTTTCTCTGCATGAATTATTCCTCAGAAATCTCCCTCAGCACAAAGGAAGACAGGTGGGCTGTCAGGGAGGGGAAAATGGAAAGGAAACAATATTGCTGGGGCAAAACAAAAGTGTGCTGGAAAAAGCCACTATCCTGGGGGAGGAAAACTGACCTTGTATGGCTGCTCTGTGCATAGTGCAATAGGCTCCACTCGCAAAAAATACATGATAATAACAACAAAAAAAAAAATCTTTATTGCAAATGACATTTGAAAGGATCAATGAAACCTACTCATCAGCTACAGGCTTCAGTTCTTTGCAAGCAGTAAGTGCCAGGAAGTCAAGAGCCAGCACAAAGACTTCTCGCTCAAGAAAGGGAGTCGTAACACTATCATCAAGATGGTGAAGTTTCAGCAACAAACGCAGATGCAGCAACTCTGCACAGCAATCCATGTTCTACTATTAGTCATTTTTTAGATCAAACGATTTAGCTCTTAGAATGACTGTTGAGGCTTGGAGTATCAACAACGTATAAACCTAGGTATTTTGATTTGGGCTGAGAAACTCCAGGGGTGTTTTAACAGTGGCCTGAAGTTTCTATGAAACATCTCTAAAATAAGAAAAATTGACTAGACTTCCCAATCTTCTGGTACTAAATAATTTTTATGCTATAGAAGGACTGGTAGCTCTCATAGGCTCGTCTTAAACAATCTCTGGACAGTTTGGCCCTGCACTAGGTATCTTTTATTGCAGTATGTAAACTTATAAGATAACGTCCTTTAAAAATGTTTTGATTAACTTATTTCTCAGATAAAAAGAAAGTAATATGCATACATTACTTTTCCTCTCTAATAGTAAGTAAAGTAAATGTTAAGTCGTTTTTCATACATTTAATCCAAATGTACTTACAGACTTTGAAGCAGTACTAATGTATTGCATCACCATTTCTTTTTTGGTATTAAAATCCTTTTCTCTCAATGGCATCTTCTTGTCTTCATTTAAATTCATATCTTCCTAGAATGGAAAGGGAAATAAAAGAAGCTTTGGCATTAAGCAATAGTTGTTTAACCATAAAATACTGATTATAAAAAGTACCAACACAAAAATATGAATTTAAGCAACTGAAAGTTTTTATACAAACAACTAAGTTACATCTTATTTAAAACCACAAAAAAGTGTATCTATCTTCCTCAGCAAATCAAATTAGAAAAAAAAAAGCAACTGAGCCAGGATAAACTAGTGCATCACAGACATAACTAGCAAAACCCCGTCTCAAAAATCACTTAAAATTTTGAAACATACAAAGCTGAGCAATGCAATCTGCTTTTTCCCAAGGGTAGTTCACAGAATAATACTTGCTTTTACAAAAGGTGAGAACCAAACTCTTGATGGTTTGATCACTAAAACAACACCTTAAATTGCTATCAAAACCACTGTCACATTTCATGCCAACATAAACCCAAGAGTCAAAAAGAGCAGATGCAGAACCCCATTCAAAGCCACAGAGCAGCTATTCAGCTGCATTTCTGACTCGTGGACTCCTAGTGTTCCAAGCCTAGGAATGCTATGATCGTTACAATCAGTTCTACATTTTGTGACAACAGACATTTCCTTTTATGCTGTAGGTTCAAATGATATTTAGAAACAGTATATACACACATGTATATATACATTTAGCATTATTATGGTCAATCAAACTTAGGATGAATTACTGCAGTTATTTTCAGCAGAAACTTGTTGCCCACTGATGGGGTTTTGTCTCACAATCTCAATATCAAAGCTCATTTCACCTAGTCAAGAATCAATGACAAAAAGCAAACAAATTTATCTTAGAATTTTAAGAAAGCAAGTAAAAGATCAAAATTTAAAGATCACTGAAACCTGAATTTCCTTGTCCTTCCCCAGTTTTCATATGGAACAGGACAAGGTCAAGCACAATATTCAGCAGTTAGTATAAATCTGAGCTGTAAGAAGTTGCAGAAAATGCTAGACCCTTTAAGCTGAATTGCTTCAAGGTATAATTAGGGCAGTTTCACATGGATTCTGTTATATTTTCTGCTCAGAAATGTTATCATTTCCTCTCCTGAAGGAGTAGAAAAAGTTTTCTCACTTCAGTAAAATACGCATTTAAAAATTTGTTTGCTTTTACCACTACTGCCGAATAAGTACAGGGTGCATGTTGAAAAAAGTTCTTTGACTCAAAATATGGTAATATCACAGTCTTTTGCCCCCATGGCAACGAGCTCATGCATTAGTGCTACTTCGGGTATCAGAAAATTAATGCAAAACAAGTTTGTCTAAACAAGCTGGAAGAAAGGAGGCCACACATACTTCAATCTTTTTTCATAGCTGTTCTATTCTTCAAAGTACTGTACTTCTTTGATCAAAAAAGTTCAGAAACTATCATCGTATGCCAAGAACAAAATTTTAGCAGTACATAAAGACACATACTCCTGACATATGCCTTTTTCTTCATTTTGATAGTCACAACTTACACTTACATAACACGTTAGTTATGTAAATCTCAACAGTTCATCCATCTATTTTTCTTCATGTTACTACAGTTCCTATTCATTTTACATGAGAAGAACTCCCTTGAGAAGAACTCAAATGTTCTCAAATCTTTTATTTTTGTATTTATCTGGATCTGGAAGAAAAAGATCAGCACTGTTTGCCCTCCCATGAATCCATGAAACAATTTGACAACTGCCTTATGTAATAGATGAATACTGCATTTTGCCTCCTAGTAAACCAAATGTTGGGGCATTATCTTGAAAAGAAATGCTACATTTTCCAGTTTTTTCTTGGGTGATAGTAAACAATAAACCACTATGATTTACTTAATGATAGGCAACTTGGTGTCATTCAAAAAAGCTGCACAACAAAGAATTAAAAAAAAAATCAGGCTAAAATATGTATGCTTTTACAACACTGTTGGGATAATGTATAAGACTTCCATGTGTCTGGGAACAAAACAAAGTGGGAATAAGTTTTCTGTATTTAACATTATGGAGAAAAAAAAAAGAAAATATATTTAAGGTTGCTTGTCCTTATTAAAGCTTTCATAAGCAGCTGCAGCTTTATTTAGGATGAGAATGCGCATAATCAATCACATAAAGTAAAGTCTTTAGGATGTCAAAATCAAAGTACCAGAGATGGAAGCCTAAAAATTTAGGTTTTAGTTTTTAGGTTTTTTTGTTGTTGGTTTGTTGGTTGGTCTTTTTTTTGCTTGCTAGCCAAACTTTTAGCAGGAAATTACATAATCAGACGGGACTACAGGACTTCTAAAATTCATCAGGGAGTTCAAACGTTAATATATGGTTTGGGACAAAAGGATTTAGGGACAACCTAAAAGGCATTTAAAATAAGAAACTGATAAGGAAGTTGTTTCTAATTTACTTCCTCAATTATTTTTTATAAGTAAAAATTATTTCAAAGCATGTAAAGTACTACAATTTTAAATTCTCAACAGGTAGTAAAAATCTTTATGCCTTGGGCTAAAAATTAGGAAGAAAAAATTAAGTCAGATTGCCATTAGTGCCCTCTAGTCTCTTCCTTGTTATCACATACAGGTATTTCTCTTTTCATACAATAGTATAATTTAATTCACTGCCATCTGTTAAATGCTGAACAACATATCTATGAAGACTCTTACTACCAGGCAACACATCCATTATGATATGCACATGACAAGCCATATTCTAAACAAGTAAAATAAAGTCCATCTTGATATGAACAGATAAATTTACTTTTTTCTTGCAAGTTCCAATAAATGTCTTCAGGATTTTGTGCCTCAAAATTCTTTCCACAGGTTTACAACTGTGTAGCAATACTAGCCTCAAATGAAAATATACTTTACATGTATATTTAATAAGGCTAGCTGGATTTTATTTAATATTTCAATTTTATTTTTTAAAGCTTACATAAACAGGAATGTTAAGAATACTAAAATCAAAATATTCAGTTAAGCATTTGGGGGGGGGCTGGGGGGGGAGCATGCCTAGGCCTTTTTTAACATTTCCTGAAACTGATCACATCTTCAGTACTTTGCCTGCAATATACTACAGGTTTTCTTTTACAATAAAATTGAAATGCACAGATATGCTATGTAAGGGAGCAATTCAATTTAAAAAAGTTTCATGTTTGCCTGTAGCTATTACATTCTTTTGTTTAAAGTAGTCTTGCTCTTTTAAGTTTTCTAGAAATAAAATTCCTGAACTTATTAAATAATGAAGTGAAAACAAAGGCCTTGCTTTTGTTGCAGAAAATATCCAACATCCAACCATTCTGATTAAAAAAAAAAAAAAAAAAGGCAGAGAAACTAAGAAACCTATCAGTACAAAACATATTGCATAATTCTAGAGGTAAGGGCAAGTTTATTCATAGGAAATATTCTGTCTGTATGTGCAGTAAGAAGTCATCTCTTGCTTTTTTTTTTTTTTTGGTAAACAATGAAACACCAAAACAATAAAATTTTACAAATCATAAGTATTCAATTGCATGAGGAGGCATGTCAACTGTGGCTTAGATTTGAACTGAAATCTTTTATTTCCTTTCAAATCATTTAAAGGTACTCTGTAGGTAAGCAATACTTCTTTGGAAAATATGAGTCAGTCATTTCGCATAGATATCTTCCTAACAGCAATAAACAGAAATGAAAGGAGCTAATGATCATCTTTGACTCTGGTATTATGTATTCTTTCAAAATTCCATGATCAAAACAAACTCTCTCATAACTTCAGCCACCAACTTCACAGAACATTAATGCACACAATGTGGGGAAAATGAAGCAATATTTATCCATGAAAACCCAAAAGGCAACATAATATACTCAGTGAGGTTTCTGATTTTAGAAGCTGTTCCCTCAGTACTGACCAAGAAAGCTTGACTTCAACAATCAAATTACAAAAAATACTGATCTTTCAGTCATAACTCTCAACAGTAGTACAAATATACCTTCAAAACTAAACACTATAGAGTACTAGGAATTATACATTCTACAAAAGCACTCCTCTAAGAGTATATTTAATTTCCTCCACAGCCCAGTCCCTGCTAGCTGCTGTGGGCTTCGCTGGTGACAATTAACTGTTAATTTCTGTGAAGAAATTCTGTGAATTTCTGCTTTTCTAAATCTCACTCTTCTCTCTAAAGGACATTTACTTTTAAATAATAAATTTTACATTCCCTAAAATATTATCAACTGCGTCAAAAAAAAAAAAAAAAAAACCCCACAAAAAACACCAGTTGAAGTGGTACCAACATCACATGATCTTTCTGGCAAGTGACCACTCATTTCTAGCAGATCAATAATGGTAGCTGAAGAAGAAACTACACTGAACTGCATTGCACCTTGTAGAGCAAACGTTGCCTTAGAGGCAAGAACCCCAAGTCTTTTTTGAGCAGAAAGTGGCATGGAATATTAGATTGGAACGAAACCCTGCTGTGGCATTCAAAGGCATAAAGCCCCTTTATGTTTCAAGTCATTTTAAAAGCAAGCAGGATTCCCTTTCTTTCTCTCCATCAAAACCTGTTGCAGAATCTCACTTCTAATAATCATAAGCCTTTTGTTTCCATATTAAGTATTCCAGGCACACAAATCTTGTCAAAATAATTCAAAGGCTTCATCCTCTTTGGAAATGCTCCAGAAAACATGGAACTACAACTAACAACAAAAATAGTAATTCAGGTGAAGATCATAATGCATGCCAACATTTTCTAGTGAAAAAAGTCAGTATAGGACACTTACCATCATTTTTTCGAACAGCGCTATGATTTCTCTTTCCGACAGCGGTTTTGGAACAAAATCTTCCACATCAGTAGGTGTAGATGACCAATCTGTAGAGTGTGACTGCTTCATATGTGGCAGAGCAGGTCTTTCCTTTTTGCTTCCCGGAATTCTTATACTGGCAAATCTGTCCAACTGAAAACAGAAAGGGTATAATATTTCACACATTTTTACCATTCTATGTACTCCTAATTAAGATGGGTATTCATGGAGTCTTGCTTAACTGCCTTACTTTAAAGTGGTTTCTTAAGGATACATATAACGGTAAGTCACTTAGCACTTCCACTACATGATGGAGAAACCATGCAGAACATGAGAGTTTCATGCAGAAAGTTTTGAGGAAAATTGTATCTACAAAACCAACAAAGGATTTTATAAAGAGTTCCTCATAACCATTACATGTAGAATATGGGAAAAAAAAAAAAGTAGGTTTATTTATATAAAGCATAGTTCTAAACTGTTTTTCCTGAGTCTGAAATGGCTGTATCCCTGACATTGTAAAAGAATATAATGATATACAGTGACATTACTTTTTACTGAAAAGACAAGTTACCATGACTAAGACACTGTTCTATTTATTTTCCATTTCAATTATTACCTAGCTCAGCACTTCTCTGTGTTCCAATTATTTAAAAATTCATTTAGAAGCATAAAAACTTAAATGTCCTTTGTTAAAAATAAGTAAGATAAACTCACAGTTTAATGAATAACCAATGTCATCACCAATATAAGACAATGATTCTTACTTTACTCTTTGAAAAGATACATGAGCTTCTTTGGAAAAGTGTTTGGGGTTAGGTTTTGGGTTTTTTTTGTTTTGTTTTGTTTTGTTTTTTGTAGTTGTTCCTTGGTTTGGTATTAACTACATTTCAGTAAAGACTTATTAAATGAAATTTTAAAATGCTTTCAGTGTTAGAGACTGAATCATATTTGTAACAGCCTTTTGAGCAGATGTGAACAGCAATAATTATATTTGTCAATACACAAAAAAGTTCCAGTTGAGTTTGATGCATAAAAGATTTTTGACAAGATTTCAACTTTATCAGTAGCCTTACATCTTTGAACTGCTATGCAAATACTATTGAGGTTTCAATAAATCTTAAAGATGAGTATCTTGAGATATCATTCAATAAGCACATCAAGTTACTGCACTAGATGACAAGTAGTTATTATGGCATCTGTGAAGTTAAGAGCAGAGAGAACAAAGAAAATTAGTGACAAAAATTGAGTATAAGTGTTCCACTCTCACCAACAGAGCAGGAACTGACTATACATAAAGAGAGGTTTAGAGTTAAAAAAAAACAAAAAGAATTTAAATTCTTCCTGTTCAAAATTGAAACAGAACATTTTTGGAACATAGATTGCAAGCCACTCATACAGATGGTTGTAGAACATGCAAAAACAGAAAATAAATATAGCGTAAACATAAAAGAACTCAGCATGGAATATGGGGCCCTTCAGTGTCACATCAAACCAGCAGGCAGTACAGAAAGCACACTCAAAAGGAATAATTACACAGGCAAGACCCAGGAAGAAAGAGAATGCAACAAAAGCAAAAGGGAGGGGAACATTGTGGAAAGAAAAGTACAGATTCATCAGTGACAAAAGCCATCTCACATCTTGATCAGACAGCAATTTCCCTTCCTGTCTTTAAAACTGTAAGTCTAGGGCAAGCACACGCAGATGAAGCCAGATTGCAAACTTCACTGACTAGACCAGAATCTTAAAAAATAAAACCACCAGTGGATAGGAGAGCTTTCTTCTCAAAGAATGGATTTCAATAAGCAGTGATGAAATATAGTACACCTGCTCCAAAGAACACGTTAACCAACAGCTTTTCCCTGTGTTCATGTTTGTTATCTAGTGAACAACCTAAAAAAAAAAAAAATTAACCAAACCATTATATTTGAAGACTCTTAGCACAGAGAATTGAAGCAGAGGCAGAGGGAAAACACTTTGGCTGAAATGACAAATTTCAGCATGATTCAGTGAGTAGAGAAATGACAAGCGAGATGTGCCCTACACCTCTTAACTCATTTATTCTTAAAAATCTCAGCCCCTACCTCAGGGCAATTGTTCCTCCAGATGTCCCCTCCTCCTTCCCTTTCTTACAGCCCTTGTTCCCTAAGGGTTACCTCTTCCTTCTCCTGCTCCACAAAGGCAGAGCAATTTTTAAGATTAAGGGAGCCAGTCAACAAAACCTCTCCAGTCAGTGAAATGAAATATCCCACAGACCAGAATTGTTCTTATTCTATAAGGAACTTAACAACAATTCAGAGATGAAGGCTGATTCATCCTTGAAAAGATGTATTTCACTTCCTTTCAGTTGTTCACATTTTTAGTTTATGCTTTAAATTATTTTAGAACATTAGACTAGATGCTCTGCAGCATTACAGACAAGCTTCTAATATTCTTATTTCACATAATCAACTAATTCTATACCACTTGTCTTAAAGGAGAAAGCACACTATTCAAATATATTTGTCAAGCAGAACAAGAAAGCATTAGTCAGATGCTAGCATTATAAGCATTTAAAAACATGTAAAACAAAGTATTTTGAATAATTTAAAACAAAGAAGTCTAAAAAAAAGCATTCTACAGACTTAAAAAAGGAAATTGATGGAGTCACAGAATGGTTTGGGTTGGAAGAGGTCTTCAAGATCATCTAGTTTTAGCCCCTATGCCTTGTGCAGGGACACCACCTACTATACCAGGCTGCCCAACGCTCCACCCAACCTGGCCTTGAACACTTACAGGAATGGGGCATCCACAGCTTCTTTTCTCACAAGAGTGCAGCAGAGAATCACCTCCCTTGCCCTGCTGGCTATGCTTCTTTCTATGCATCACGTGATATAATTAGCCTTCTGGTTTACAAGCACACACTGCTAGCTCACGTTGCGTCTCTCATCAACCAACAGCTCCAAATCCTTCTCTTCAGGATTGCTCTCAATCTCCATCCAATCTGTATTTGTGTTTGGGATTGCCCCACACAGGTGCAAGATCTTGCACTTGCCCTCACTGAAGTTCAAGAGGTACACATAGGCTCACCTCTCACATCTGTCCAAGTACCTCTGGATGGCAACAATCCCCTTGCATGTTTCAACTGCATCACAAAGTTTGGTGTTGTCAGCAAACTTACTGAGGGTGCATTCAGTCCCACTGTCCTTGTTGCCAACAAAGACGTTAAACAATACCAGCCTCGATACTAACAAGTCCTGAGGAACATCAGATGACTAGTATCCATTTGGACATCAAGCCAATGACAACAGCTCTTTGAGTTTCTTCTCCACAGAGTGGTTTGGTTCATCAGATCTGTGTCTCTCCATTTTAGAGAACAGGAAGGTGACCAGGACAGCATCAAATACTTTGCACAACTTCAAGTTGATAACATCAGTTTCTCTTCCTTAATTCACCAATGCTGTAACCCCACTGCAGAAGGCCACCAAATTTGTCGTGCATGATTTGCCCTTAGTGAAGCCACACTGGCCATCACTAATCACTTCTTTGTTTGGTTTCCCTTAGCACCATTTTCAGTATGATCTGCTCCATTATCTTGACTGGTATGTAATTCTCCAGGTCTTATTTTTTTCCTCTTTTAAAAATGGAGGTTATGTTTTCCCTTTTCCAGACAGTGGGAATTTCATGGGGGACTGCCACAAATTCAAAATATGACAGATAGTGGCTTAGCAAATTCATTAGCCAGTTCCCTCAAGATCCACAGGTGCATCTCATCAGGTCCCATGGACCTGTGAACCTTCACATTCCACAGATGGTCTAAGACCTTATCTTCTCATACAGCACGTAATTCTACATGCTCCCAGTCCCTGCCTTTGCTTTCTGTGGCTTGGTTGGGGTGGGTAGAGCACTTGCTGATGAAGACTGAGGTAACCAGATATCCTGTTTCCTCCTAGAGAGCACTCATGTTTTCTCTAGTCTTCCCTTTGTCATTGGCATACTTACAGAAGCTTTTCTTGTTGCCAGATTTAATTCTACCAGAGCTTTAGCTTTAGTGCTCTGATCCCTGACTGCTCAGATAATTTGTCTGTATTTCTCCCAGTCTACTTGTCCATCCTTCCTTCCACCCTCTGTAAGCTTCTTTTTTATGACTGGGTTTCTCTAGGAACAGCTTGTTTATTGAGGCAGATCTCCTGGCATTTGGCCTAATATCCTTGCTGTTGGGATGCATTAAGCCTCCAGTTTGAAGGAGGTGATCCTTGAATATTAGTTTTCTCAAGCCCTCTTCCCTCCAAGGCTTGATCCCACACTACTTTACCCAGAAAATCGCAGAGGCCAAAATGCACTCTCCTGAGGTACAGAGTAGGCAGCTTGCTGCACGACTTTCTAACTTTCCTAAGGATCCTGATCTCCATTCTTTTGCAGTCATTGCTGCCAAGGCTGTCCTTGAGCTTCACATACCCCACCAGCCCCTCCTTTTTGGTGAGAGTGAGGTCCGGCATAGCATCTCACCTCATTGTCTCCCTGTTGTTATCATCAACAGTCCAGGAACCTCCTGGATGGCTTATGTCCTTCTGTGTTGTCTTCCCAACAGATGTTGGTGTGGTTGAAGTCCTCCATGAAGACCTAGGCTTGTGAACCTGATGCCTCTCCTATCTGTCTATGGAGGGCTTCATCCACTCGGTCATCCTGGTCAGGTGGCCTGTAGCAGATCTCCCACTATTATGTCACCTGTCCCTACCCTCTCTTTAACCTTGATCCATAAATTCAGTCAGCTTCTCATCCACCCCAACATAGCCAACACAGACAATAACAACAAAATTCACAAGACCTGAACAGTAGCATAGTGTGGGTATTCTACATCCATTACTCTTGAATTTCACATTACTGGTGCTTCAGAAAAGTTAATACCTCTCAATACTCCATACAAGTGAATAATTTCATGGTCCACAGAAAGCATTTTACAGAAGGAATAGAAATTTCATTGCTTGGTTGTAATGAAATTTACCACTGATGCTGCTGGTGATCCAAGTGCACAGAGGAGGAAATGGCAAAAATATAGTTCAATAATCTTCTATGCTACATCAAAAATATATTTAAACCAAGCTAAGCAGTGGGAGATATCTAAAGACAGCTTTGTATCAGCATCATTACAGTTCATAGAAGGTCTGACATTCTATCTTTTTAAATACATCTTTCCTGTTCTAATCAATAAAAACATATGTATATTGAAACAATGCTTTTCAGAATAATTTTCTCAAGAGAATTTTTTCCTTAGAGTCTTCGTAGAGTCAATATTAAAAATAGCCAAAAAATAAACAGTGTTTCAAATGGTCTTGATAAAAAAAAAATATTTCCATAGTTTTTTTTTTTTAAATTCCCCAAACTGAGATTTACTTTGATGCACTGACGGAAGTCAGAAGACTATCCAAAGTCAAAAGTTCAAAGGCAATAAGGTGTTAGGGGAAAAAAGAGATGCACTATGACATTTCTGAGCACTCAAAGTAGAAAGCTAGATTATTTTTTTTTTTTTTTTAGTGCAGTATCCAAAAGCATTGTAGGGAATCTGTCACCAGCCAGTGAATTCCAGCAACAATATATTCCTATCACCATAGCACAATGTTGCTAAAGTGAAGGAAAACTGTATTTTAGATAAGTAGGCTATACAAAAGCTGTAGTAAAATAATGAGTACAAAAATATTCAGTAAAACGTGTTCAAAGTTACAAAATAAATAAATAAATTGCACATGAATAGCACTCAAGTTAAAAATTAAGTGATATTCGAAAGAGAAGTGAAGATAACTAAGAGAAAATGTTAACACTTAAAAGTGTTGACTGTTGTCAAAGTCCTA
Source organism: Gallus gallus (assembly GCF_016699485.2). NCBI lineage: Eukaryota > Metazoa > Chordata > Aves > Galliformes > Phasianidae > Gallus > Gallus gallus. The sequence continues at coordinate 162,296,327 of NC_052532.1, read as the reverse complement.
CTGTTGAAAGTAGGACCAGTTCTCCATCCAGACATAAGCAACTTCTACAAGTAGTAGGGGTATATCGCTATTCTGTTAGCAAAAGCCAGATGAAACTGTCCTAAGTCTTTTCTGCTCAAATCACAAGGGTTTTAGGCTGGCTGAGCTATTTTACTCTCTCTGTTTCCTCCCCCCCCACCCCTTTTTTCTTTTTTTTTTTTGGTTGGATGGTTTCTTTGGCTGGCTTGGGGGGTGCCTTTTCTTTCAAAGGAGAGAAGGAAGAAGGATTTTCTTTTTTTAATTTGCTTTTGTTTTTACTTGTTTTTAGTTTGAGGTGAAATAGAAGAAGATGAAAAGAAAAAAGATAAAGAAATGAATTAGCACAGCAGGAGAAGTGTGAGTCTTTACTTATAAACTTGAATTTAAAGCAGTGGGTTGTCTGTGTATACATTAGCTTTTATGCCTACCACCAAAGACTGGAAGTTCCATAATTAGCCATGCACTTTATTCTGCCAGTTTGAATTATCCACAAGATAAAAATGTCAAGGCAACTGAAACAAAATCCTAAATGTCAGAACTAGAATACAGCAAAAAGTAAATCTCAGTCAACACATAGATGCAAGTTATCAAGAGAACACTTCTAAGCAGCCTTTTACATTTATCATCCTGAAGATTGTCAGGGAGCCTTCACAGAAAATCTGTATGGTCCCTTACACTACAATATATTTTAAAACTGTCTTACAGTAGCACTTTTTCCACAACTTTGTGCCATAGCAAAGCTCTATGAAACTACAACGTCAGTAGTATGGCAGTCAGACCCTACTAACAAACTCTAACAGATGATGAGATGCAGTTAGTGCACAAAAAGTACAGTGATAACGGCATCAACACACTAGAAGCTATCTCAGTCATCTCTTGGCAGCAAAAGATATGCAAATGAACGAAGTTCTCACGTAACTTAAAGGTAAAGAACTGTGCATACAGACAAGAAGATGAGAGTTGAACTTCTTTATTACTAGAAGTGAATGCAATCATTTATTTCAAAAGGTGGTATAATCAGAGCAATACTCCAATCTGTTCAGGATATCAATTCTAATGAATGTTTTTAAACACTGTCACACTAAAGAAACTGCTCAAAAGGGAGCAACTGACAGCATGTATCAACAGGATCTGGGGGCATCAATCAGCAGTCAGCTGAACACGAGCCAACAGTGTGCCCAGGTAGCCAAGAAGGCCAGTGGCATCCTGGCTTGTCTTAGAAATAGTGTTGCCAGCAGGACCAGAAGGCTATAGTCCCTCTGTACTCAGCTCTGATAAGGCCACACCTCAAGTACTATGCTCAGTTTTGAGCCTTTCACTATAAGACACTGAGGCTCTGAAGCATATCCAGAGAAGGGCAGTAAAGCTGTGAAGGGTCTGGAGCACAAGTTTTATGGGGAGCAGCTGAGGGAACTGGGTTTGTTTAGTCTGGAGGAGGCTCAGGGGAGACCTTATTGCTCCTTACAACTACCTGAAATGACATTGTAGTGAGGTGGAGGTCAGCCTATTTTCCCAGGTAACCAGTGACAGGACAAGAAGTAATGGCCTCAAGTTACATCACTGTATGAGTACTGAGAGCATCAGTTTTTGATTAGTGCAGCCAGGTATACTTTTTATGTGAATATTGTATACTTTTGTTCATGTGTGTGCCTACTGGGAATATACACTCAGTCTCACTACTGCTTAGGCATGAAGACATGAGGCTGAAGCAGCCTATGCCTCTGCTAGGTTACTGGATTTATTGTCCCCAAGATTTTCTATCCCTAACAGAGCAAAAACTTCCTCTGCCCAACATGATTTACACATTTATAGCCAATTTGACAGTAAGGTCAGAAGCAGTATTTTTGCTACTTAAAATATTAATAGAGCTTAAAGCCCAACACTTGCTATCAAGCATAATATAATGATGTCCTTCACTGTTGGAAATATATTAAGAGCATTCTAAACATTCTCAAAACCCCTAAGAAACGATGGTACTAAACACTAAGGAAAAACAAAAAATGACAAATCCAAATAAACACCATTCACCCCCTCAAGACTTGATTTCAGACTGACTGTAAAGTAAGTATCACAATTTGAATCAGAAAATGTGAATAATAGCTGCAAAGGCCAAAAAGTAGCCGTCACAGGATGAATGGCATCCAAACCTTTATTGGCTTCCTATTTCATAGGTTCTCTTTAAAAATCTTAAGAGAACCTATGAAAAGTGAGCCTGGTTTTATGCACATTCCATGGACCTGAAGATCAAAGGTACAGAGATTCAAGGAAGTGTCCAAGCTGAAACCTTCCAGCTTATCCCACTTTCAGATGTAGTTCCTGGGGACCTGATCAATTTGTGTTCTCACTTTGATCTTAGTGAAAAGTTCTTATACCATCTTCTGTAAGACAACAGTGTCTATTGAACTTACGTGCTTGATAATGCGGGAATCAATGTATTAGTTATCACCAGACTAATTGCTGGCTCTACAGAATTTCAAGACCCATGCTAAAAGAATTACAGGTATTACTCCATCTGCCATCTTGCTTCCCTCACCTTTTTCTCCCACTTTTAATTAACACCTTCATATTAAGAATTAAAAACACATACCTGTATAACCATATTCATGTTCACATTTTTATTGAGGAAACTTACTAAGAGAGTTCTCCTCCAAAAGAGGTTTTACACAAAACTGACATATGTAGGATACATTGTCAGCCAATAAATTCAGTATAATCCTAAAGGACACATATGGTATATTTAAAAGTAGGTTTTTAATTGCTGTATATTGTTGAATTTGAAGTAAATGTAAATGCCACAATAAATTCTCAAGCACATTTAGCTGTAATTAAATTATTGCAACTCTCAAATCTATCGTGCTTGTATTAATTTTTCCAGTTAAATGAACAATTTAGGTTGAAGGTGATCAACCATTTGCAGATGTTAGCACCTAGAATAATCCAAACAGGATGAAGCAGTTGTTTTCTGAGGATTGCTACAAATAACTCTGCTTTGTGAATGTTCTGGGAACCAACAAATCAAGTGGAATCAACTGGCATGGCTGGTCTTATTTACAGTCAAAGAGGGATAAGGCAGGGAACTACGGAAGTGATTTAATAGCAGAAGTTACCTACATCAAGGACAGAACATTACATCAGCTGAGGCTTGGCTTCCTACTACCTATCTTACATAAGCTCAAAGAAATGAATGCACAAAAAAGGGAATAATAAAATTGAACTGTAAACTCATAATATAAGCAGATAAAGAGTTTCTTAGTAGATATTTAATGATACGCCTTTAAAGCATTTACAGTGAGTTTGGCAATGCAAAGTTTCAACTTCCATGAACATGGGAATACTATAAACACCTACAGACTCTCAAGACACAGTACTTAAAAGATTTACTGTTTAAAGAAGCTAGAATTGTTCCACAACAATATTGGTTGTGCATTTCTTCTAGAGTTCACAGTTGATATAGCGTGGCTGTTCCCTCAGGTAAAATTGCCACGCATCTATGGAAACTGCACCTACAGGCATTTCTGTAAAAATAAGTGAATAATCTTGACTTTGATATTGTTTCCTCAGTTCAAGACTGCAAGTTACTCCAAACTGATGCTGGCTGATACAGATGAAGGAAGGAAAAAAAAAAAAAAAAAAAAAGAAACACCACACCACAAAACTCTTCAAGAAGAAAGAAACCCCCACCTTCATGCTGAGCTCAGTGAAGGACATGGGAAACCCCTCAGTCTGTTAGACTCCCTTCCCAGGCTGAAGTTGTTAAATCCAAACAGGTAGTGGAAGAACGAGTATAACCCCAAAGAAAAGGAATAGAAAATAGGAAGCATTTAAAAAAAAAAAAAAAATTCAGCATAGTGGCATTCAACTATTGGTATCAATGCAACTTGACTAGCAACATATACAAATATTAGATGCAAAAAGTAAGACTATGAATTAATTTTTGACTTTGTGTACATAGAGTACCTCCTAATGCACGTATCTGGAACAAGAGCTTAAGTGCAATGCATTGTAGGTCTCCAGAAGTAAAGTTACCATGCTTAACCTTCCACCTATCTCATCAGAAAGATTTGATCTAAAAAGTGATGCTAAACATACTTAAAAAACTGGATGTAATCCCATATCTCATCACCGGCTGAGCACAACATAAATTTTGTAATACATACACACAGTTGGAGCATAACCTGTACTTCTTTATATCCTCCGTTTAAGCTGTTTACTGCAGTGAGTGGACCTTAACACCCTGGGAGGCAGAGAGAGAGAGAGGAAAAAAAAAAAAAAAAAAAAAAGCAGTTGTACTAGATTAGAAAGTACCAAAAGAAAGAAAGAGGTAGGTTTACGTGGAAAAAACCCAGCTACCTGAAATGTGAAATGTGTTGTTTGTTCACTAGTTATAGTAGCACAATATGAAGAAACTTGATTAAAAATTGTTCTGTTTTAGCCTAACCCACGTTATGAGAAGTACTGAACAGTCTTCCTCTCCCATTCTCATGGAGAAATGCATGCACGGACCATCAAGGACAGATAATCACTAAACATGATCTATTAGAAAAGACCTGACATGAAACATGCAGCTATAAAGTCTTTGTTTCTTGTTTGATGGGGTAACAACCAAAAGCACTGTGCTTCTGTTTCTCTAGATACCATTCACATTCTGTCTTACAAGTCTGTAAGACAAGTACTGCCACCCCCAATTTTCTACTACATCCCCAGAAAGCACAGTTTCACATTAGGAAAGCCTGCTACAATAGAATACCTCAGTCTTCCAGACATTCCAGTCATTTTAGTCATAGAAGCCAACAGTTCAGTCATGGAAGTTTGCTGTAACACCCTAACACAAACTCATGATGAAAAACTAGCCTAACAGTAGCAACATGAGAAGGAAGAAGAGAAAATTAGACAACTCCTGTGCCTTCATTTGAAATAATTATTAATACCAGGGGAGGAACAAACAGGAAACAAAGGACTGTGTCAATTTATTTCCATATATTTGAAAGTAAAAGCAAGACACTAATTTTCTTTACCATCAAAAATACTTCACATGACATCAGAGAATTTATTTCTAATGACACTGAGCCAAAGACATGTTCACTTTTTCTTCCTTGAAGCTCTCAGAAGATTAAAAAGAAAGTATATTCCTTCTTCAACAGGAAAATAGCTCTCCAAGATTAACTTCTTGCTAAATGAGAAGTTCCACTGGTAACAGTAGCGCTTACTAAGAGTAAGGCTTAAATAAACCAAGATGTATGGAATAATCCCTTTCACTGAGTGACTTCTTTTTCCTGATACATTCAAGTCCCAGAGATGATTCTACCTTTTTTGGGAAACCAAAGCATTTAACTAACAGCAGAATATTAGAAGTCACACAGTTTATTCCTGTGCATAGTCAGGACCTGGATGTGTAGAACATATTTTACTCTCAATCTTGTTTCTGTGCATACTACAAATTACAAACCTTTTCTTATCTATACAGCAGAATTTTGGTATACATTTTTTTTTCCCTACATATACAAGAGTTATATTTTTCACAAAAGTCTGTTCACATGCCCAATTCTTAACAAAAATTTTGAGCATTACAAATAATTTACTGGAATATGCAGCCATTTACAAAACATGTTTGTTTCCACAGTGATCTTGCAAGTAGATACTTTGTCAGATAGCTAGCTACTTGCTGCTGTTTTACAGAAGATTCTTGCTTTCATAATTTCTAAATGAAGAAGCTAGAAGGAACACGCATTCTAAAAAATATCATGGTTTAGGACTTAATGGGGATTTGTCAGTATAACTAGACAATTCATCAACAGAATCTCAGGAATAACAAAGAACAATACAAATACTAAAAGCAGTCTGAGTTAAGGATCTCAGAACACTGCTAACTTGCACTGTTTCTCAGTGCAAGTGAATTGCATGCTGCCCAGAATAAAACTTTCTATGATTGTCCTCCAGCATAAAACTCCCTACATTTAGCTCTCAGTTATGCACAGAATTATTTCAGGAGAAACACAACACAGCAAAAAAATAAATACTGAAGTCATAACAACTGATTCTTAAGTGCCTAGTGAATATTATTTCTTATATAAATTCCAAGACTTCCCAGAATTATTTACATTCTGAAAAACTACTCTAACCAACAAAACAGTTGTTGGCCCCAACAGGAACAAAGAAATAAGTGTATTTTAATTGCAAAGAAAAAAAGATCTGCATTGTGATAACCTCTTCTGCTGTTGAAGACAGATGAAGTTTTTAGAAGCATACTATTAGTATGATACTGATAATACCTGACATTGGTTGAAGCAAGCATTGATGACTTTGCAAGCAATTGTTAGTTTATTAAACACTGGATTTTAAGCTAGCCATGCAGACCAAGGAACCTGATTATTAAACGTGCCATCACAGATACCTTAACTATATCATATATAAGCTGGCATGATTACTTGTCAAACTCACACAGGCACGATTTAGCCATGAACACATTTCAAAGTCATGCAAAGATTTTTCAGTTCTTGAGCAGAGTATGTTACGGATAACTAACAGTTTAGTTAGACTTTAACAATTAACTACATTAGTTTCCAAGTTAAGATGGCTTCTGTAGCAAAAAAAGGTCATTTATATTGTGTTAGCAATGAGGCTATTAGCTTAGCAAAGCCAAAGCAAAACATTTTAAGTTGTCTTACCACATCATCTGTCAGTGTCTTGATATTTAAATGCTGTAAATTAAACAGGAAACCAGACATGTCACAATTATGTAGTCAAAAAAAACAAAACAATAACAAAAAAGCAACATCAGTTATAATCACTGTTATGCAAATATGCAATGTCAGCAGTATTGAATTATAATAATTCCTTTGCAAGCTACATTTTATTGGTTTACATTGCACAGCAAGTTTTCAAAGGAATACAGATTTTTTGGGGAGGATCTGTACTGTAATCTGATCCTTAGAAAGTATAATTTCATGCAGAAGAATATAAACAAGCAGAGCTTGAAACAAGTTGCATTTTATTATGATTATAGCTAAATATACTACAGCAGACCTGTCCATAACACAGCAACTAGAATTGTCTTCTGAAAATGGCTGTGGGGACAGCACCAAAAGGCTCAGCCAAGAGATTTTAAATTCAACAGGAAAACAGTTCCGCAACAGTTTAAAGCTCTGACTGCCAAGCTGCAGTACACAGTCAGTCAAGACCACTGACTGCTCTCAAGCAATGCCTGTGTGGGAAGCAGAACATTAAACTACAAGTGGAAACTCACACTATTTCGTAGTAGAAACATTCAAATGCTCATGATCACTCATTGCTGTATGAAATAAAAGCTCCTGAACTCTTCTGCACTCCACTGCATATTGGAATATACAGCAAGTGCTAGGAACAGAGTTTCTGCACAAAACCTAAGAGGAGTACTGAAGAATACAGATGACTGATACATCTGCGTTGCAGGGATCCGATGCATTGTTTTATATGACAAGGGTTCTTGGCAAAGAAACAGGAAGAACATAAAGCCACATTTCGGTGAGACTGATTCTTTCCCTGTTGCTAGGTTCCTCACTGTCAAGCATACAAAATTTGGCAGGATCTACAGCAACTGTCAGTGGCTTTATCTAGATTAATTAGATTTAAAACTATTACGCTGTCATCAGCAAAATTGGAACAGGTTGCCCAGAAAGGTGCTGGATGCCCCATTCTTGGAGATATTCAAGGTCACATTGGATCAGCCTCTGAGCAACCTGATTGAGTTGTAGATTCCCCTGTTCACTGCAGGGGAGTTGGGAGGGTCCTGTAAGTATCATCTTGCCCAACTAAAACAATTCTATGATTCTGTGATCACTGCCTATAACATCTTTGCTTTCTCTTCCCTCAGTACTGAAGAGCATTTTGTGTTATGACAAGCATTACACTGCAATAGCTCTATCCTCAGTATTATCAAGAAACTGAGGAAGACGTGATGAACAGCTATGAAGTTAAAAAGTAAATGAAGTGTGAGAAAATAATTACTACTCAGTGACACAGTGGAAGTTCTAACATCAATAATCAAAAAAACTGGAGCTGTATGAGTACGGACAATCCTACTCCATTACAACAGATGAGAATTCATAATGATAGGACAAGGGGCAATGGGTACAAGCTGGAACATAGGAGTGTACAGTCAACAAATGTACAGTTGGAAGAGTAATGCGGTTAGAATGGTACTTCACAGGTGTTACAGTTGGAAAGATTATCGTGGTGGAAAAGACATACCCATACCCAAGGATCTAGGCTCACAGTGGAAAACTCCAAAAAGGAGGGATCTCCAGAAAGAGATCCTTTCCCAGTGGTAGTCAGCCCTTAAATGGGGTCTAGGTCTTCCAGTCACACAGGTGAATTGCCTTCACCTGTGCTCCCATAACTAACCCAGCCCTTGCCTCAGGTGGTTCAGGTCATGACTCAACAGTTCCCATACAAGGAGGTTCCACATAAATACAAAAAAAAACACCCTTTTCACAGTAAGGGTAACAGAACTCCAGAACAGGCTGCCCAGAGAGGTTGTGGGGTCTTCCTCTGGAGACATTCAAAACTTGTCTGGATGTGTTCCTGTGTGACTTGATCTAGGTGCTCCTGCTCCGGCAGGGGGATTGGACTAGATGATCTTTTGAGGTCCTTTCCAATCCCTGACATTCTGTGATAACAAAACATTAAGAATAATAAATAGGAAAACACTTCAGTGTAGTCAACAGATTAAAGACCTGAAGACTAGATTTCCCACTGCAGAAATAGACCAGACCTCTGTCCCACACTCTGGTACGGTAGTGTTTTATGCCTCCTTCTCATTTTCCAAAATAGCCACAAAGACCACCTGAGTATTAATTTCTGCCACTTAAAGAGCTCCTGACTTCACATTTAGAAAGTTGTTGATAACTCTGTCTTTCAGCAATCAAAACTGCAGGAGAAAACACTATCACGTGGTCTTACAATGGAACTATGTAGCAAAGACCACAAGTATTTATTCATGCTTCATACACTCAATTAAGCCTCACTGAGGAATCTGCTTAGAATGAAAGCCCATTTTGCATTACATGTTTTGTGGTGAAATTTTGAGACTTATGTCAAATTCTACACACAGGCAGAGAACACAGTAGCAGGTTCAGTTCCACTGAGAAGCAAACGTTTGATCATAGAACCCTTAGAGTTGGAAGAGACCTTTAAAGGTCAATGTTCTGCACTGCTCAGTAGAAGACATTCATCAACATCCAGGGAATCAAGGGAGGTTCTAGTTTTGAGGTTCTAGGTTTTGTCCTTTGAAAAAGACAAAGTGAGTTGGATAGTTCAAGCCAACTTTACAATCTTCATGAGTGAAAGGCACAAGAGAGCTGGAGCTCTGCTCCCATGAAGAAAAGCTGAGGGAGCCTGGGCTTCTTCAGCATGGAGAAGAAAAAGCTCTGGAGAGATCTTCCTTGCAGCCTTCCAGTACTTTAAAGTAGCTTATAAGCGGGAGGAAGACTGACTTTTTACACAGGTTAGACAGTGATAGGACAAGGAGGGATGACTTCAAAGTAAAAGAAGGGAGATTTAGATTAGATGTTTGAAGGAAATGTTTCAGAGAGTGGTGAGGTGCTGGAAAAGGTTGTCCAGAGAAATCCTGGATGCATTCAAGTCCAGGATGGATGGGGCCCTGAGCAGTCTGATCTAGTGGGTGGCAACCCAGTACAAAGCAAGGGAGTTTGAAACTCTATGATCTTTAAGGTCCCTTTCTAATCTAAGCCATTCTATGATTTATAGAATTACACTGTGAAATTTAGCAGCAGAATTTACTGTTAGAAAGGCTGAAAGTTCCATATATGCTATACATTAAAACACCTCATAACTCAATTCAGTTGGCTCATTAGTGAAAAGAAGGCTGGCTGTGCAGCCAATTAAGGACACCATAATGGTATAAGAAACCCAGTACACAACATGTGAGTTTTCTAAGCCTTCAGCTTATAGACTACTACTACAGGCGCAGAAAATTGAAAATACCTGTGTAAGAGCTTATGCAAACAATGCTTATCTGGTTTTATTTCAAAAGAGGGCTACAAGAAAGCAACCCGTACTTAAATAGCACTAATCTATCAATTTTGTTAGAAAGCAGGAAGAAACCCAATAGAAACTACAACCTAACAGTGTTCAGTTCCTTCTTCATTCTAATATCAAAGCACTGTATAACTTGTGGTAAGACATTTCAAAATATGCATTCTGTGAATTTTATAAGGAAAAAAAAAGAAACCTTCCCCAAGATACTGATTAAGAACATGACAACTCAGGTGATCTTTTTCCTGTCCCTCACCAAATCATCCTCCTCTGGAAAGGTAAAGTCAGCTGCCAATTTTCATCGTCTTTGGTAAGCATTCAAGGATACAGGTATGTGGAAAACTAGCATTGACTCACCAAAATCTTATAAGACTGGATGCTTAAGTTGATCTCTTAGTGGCATAAAGTTAAGAACTTAGTTAGTTAATAATTTAAGAACAGAAGTATATGTTCATTCTTGCCAGGACAAAGTTATAGTAACAGAGTAAAAAAAATAAGTAGATCATGCTTAAGTAGAGTGTCGGAGTGTTTTATTACAGGCATAAATTTTTATTTTCAGTCCTGGATATGTAAGTTGACAGAAATAAGACATATTCTGCTTCAGGTGAGCAGGTTGTCTTAACTACAGGCCTGCAAGTAATCAAAACTGGGTTAAGTAGTGTTCCAGTAGTAGCCACAGTTACTGCTAAGAGCATTATACAAGCCTAAAGAATATTACCTTCGCAGCAGATGAAAATATAATATGCTACTCTATGCCTTCCATGAACTCCTCTAGAATAGTAAAATCATTTCTCCTGAGAACACAGGAGCTACATACAAATATTTCTCAAGTTTATTATGGATTAAATAGATACGTATAATATTGCTAATCTTGTTTTATGTCAACATCTTATTTTGCAGTCAAAGAAAAACAAAAACCATCAAGAGATGAAGAGCTACAGTATATATGTGTATACACACTATATATATATACACACACACACACACACACACATATATACATATATAGTATATATATGTATATACAGTATATATACATATGTGGATTTAGCATGCTTGGAAAGTTAAGATTTACTGGGATCAGTAGCACCTACAGCTGGAAAAGCAGAAGTATCACCATTACTTAGTCTTCAGATATATAAACACCTAACATAACTTATTTTTTAGTCTGGGGCAGGGAGAAGGAAGGTGATTTTACTTAGAAATTGAGCTGGCAGCACTTCAGCCAAAGCTAAGCCAGAATTAAAAAGAATACAGATACAAAAATAAAGCAATTTGACATGGAATTACATGGAATTAAGATTAAATCCCTCAGGCATACCAACAAATAGCTGGTTTAATTAGACAAAGGATACATACATTACATTCAGTGTATGGTACAGTGTACTTGAGAAGCTGTCAGAAGGCCTGATCTCAAGAACATCAAAGACAAGTGAAAGCCTTAGACAGAAACTGAAGGGTACAACAGGGTACAACAGACAATATTCACAACACGTGCACAGCTAGGCAGAAATTTACTTACAGAACAGAAGAATCACCATGTCTTACAGAAACGTCAAACATGGAGTACCCATACAACTTTTGGACCATACTGTTAAGAAAAGCAAGCCAATACTACTCAGCTTCCTGTATGCTCACAGTAAAGAATCTTATTAGTATGCAGAAGACTCTTTATACAAACAGTTTTGTAGCACACACTGAAAGTGAATTTGCAAGACAAGGTTTAACAAATTGAGTCACTGCTTTTTATAATTACTCCAGGCAACTCTGGGTTGACGCAGTGAAATGAAGCAAAGAAATGAGAAACACCAATACTACAGCTCAATGTAGGCTGCAAAGGATAAAGAACATCCTAAAACAGTGTAAGATATACTCTGTAACATTGAAATGTTCTCTACCAAAGGCAGCTTCTACCTTTTCTTGTGGTGCTCTTTTCATCATCACATATGCACAGAGTAACATCACTCATCTTCCTGAATGAAGACAACTTGCTTAAAAAACAGTACATTTTTACTTGAATTCAGATTATACCTGGCATAGATGGACAACATTAACATGCCAGACAGGCAGAAGCCCAACTTGTTCATCGTAAGTAGGAATTAGAAGACAGATAAGCACGCAACCATACACTGCTGTCAATATGAGAGGATTTCAAGCCATTCGAAATAGCAGGATCTCAGGCAGCTAAACACACACATGCATGCCACCACACTGAAGTTCTTAAGTAATTTATATTTAGAAAAGAAAAGGAAAAAAGAAAGAAAAAACACCTCCCACATCTGAGCATCTGAGTATTCAAATCTTTGTTTTTTATCTTTATATTTGTTTCCTTACAGAAAGAGGGAAAAAGAGAAAAAAATTGATCACAAATAAATAAAAACACCACATATGCACAGCTTGATACATAAAGAACAGCTTATAGACTATGTAAGAAAAAAATAAATAAAGGAGAATTTAAATAAGATACCATGAGTTTTAAGAGAACTGGCTGACTTAAGACTGGAAGCTGAGATTACCAAGACTGATGATGTACATATAATCACACAAATCTCCCTGTAGCTTTTTAAATTAGGAAGTGAGAAAGAACTCCAATACTGCCATTGATTCTATCACTGGAAAGAGTCAACACAAGCTGTTTTTTCCTCAAAGACAGTTATCCAATAGAATCACAAATAGAAGACTGAAGAAAGGACTTGCAAAGAAACCTGTAGACTCAGTTACAGCAGTGTAAATTGGATTGTTACAGTGGATGTTATTACTTTAAGATCCCCTTTGTCACAGTATTCCCTAATTTTGCCATCTCAATCTGTAAATGCACTTTAAAAATTGCAGTATAGCCCAACAGCATCTCCTATTTTTAATTCCCAATACACTACTTAAGCATTTAACGGCTTTTTTTTTTTTTTCCTAATACGTATACACTCTCTCTGTTGCTTGGAAAGCAGTTTGAAAAGCAATTAGGGGCAAAATTATCTTAACATGACAGTTTTTACACAGTGATATTCTTTAGACATTGATGAGTTAAACTTAAAATTGGTGCTTACAGGTAAGATTATATAACAAAGTGCCAGAATGCAGCACTAAAATTTAGTATCATAACCCACAGTGTTAATTCATGCCAACAAAAATAACAGCATGAGGAATTTACAATTTTACAGAGCAGCAATAAAGAGTTTTAGGTAACATCTGTTCAGCAATCATTTCTTTAAAAGACTAATTTAGATTCAAGGTCTTACACTGCAGCGTAACTGCAGCAATAATTCAGTCACTTCATAATTAAAGATATTGACACAGTTTGGTCTTACCTTTCTCCTCTGTGCCAGTCAAACAGAAACGCTTTTGCTTTTAACTACATCTTTCTTTGATTTATAAACACTATTAACTGCAAGTGTTAATTTGCCTATGTTAAACAGATTGCTGCAAACAAGAAAGTCTTCCTGACTCATATAAATTTCATAGAGAACTTAAAAAAATATAACCTGAAAGTCACTGAAGATTGGTCAATGATATCCTGAAGTTAATACAAACACTTCTACATCAGCTAGACATCCAGTTGACATTTTGAGGTCTAGCACCTACAAGATACAGTCCCAGTAAAGAGTGATTAGAAATAGTTTAAGTAATCTAGCAATCATTTACACAATTTCTAATACACACACACCCAAGTAAAAGGAACACCCTCCTCAGTGGATTTCAAGTCTGAGCGGGAAACAATATATAGCTAGGTTCAACCCCTGCCATCCTTCATTCCATTTCTGCTTTTTACCAAACTTGAATCCCTCAGAGATGAATGTAAGGGCTTTCAATAATGCTGAGCTCCACAGTATCATAGAACATGTTATCCTTCCAAGAGTTCCACTCTTCAGAACCCTTAGACCTGCTGAACAAAGCCAAACTGGTAAGTGCTTCACAGCTATTTTTGTTTGTTTGTTTTAATAATTCTGTGAAAGAATAAAGAGAACTACTATCTACAGTTCAAATTTATTCTCCTGAGAAGCTAGTTTATTCAGGACGGCAGTACTTCAGGAACATATTTAATTGGAATTAACAGCTATTTAGCCCAAAGCCTCTTTCTCCCCCATCTAAATGAACTGGTAAAAATCAAGAGATTGTTCTCCTGATAAATAAAGACTTCTGTTTGGAGGAAAAAAAAGCGAATGTTAACAATGTCAATTTAGTTAACCAGCAATCCAATTTCACCTGAAGGTCTGTCAAGGAATCAAATTCTTTTCCAGATTGGCCTAACTGCTGTTGATTTGGTAACTCTCAAGTGACAGATCAATATGTTGCATTGATTAGAACAGTCCAACTTGGAATTTATCTTGAAGCCTTTTGTCCTAAAGAAAATTAGACTAATCCAATCTGGATGACTTGAGTTTGTTGAATCTAATAGTCAATTTTAACTACATTTGATAAATGCATATTAGATAAGAAACATAATTCAGGTTACATGAAGAAGTATGGCAAGACAAGTATCCCAAACACAGACAGGCTATAGCCTGTATTTATGATTGGATTATAGATAATTCAAAGGATTGAGGAGAGGTTTTACGTACTCTGACACAAAACTAATCTAACAAATGAAAGAAGACGTATTACAGGAGAAATTAGATATGAGCCAATCAATACACATACAACATCTTTCCCACCACTCACGCCTCCCTCTAAAAAAGGTCTCTTAAGAAGACAGGAGGTAGAGAGGAGGAAGGAGAATATACCAATTTTGGTTTTAATAACTGATAAATATTCTGCATTGCAACATCTTAGGGCAGAAATTGATGATATAACAGAAAGAAAAGCATTTCTCCCAGTACCCTTCAAAGAAAATCACTACAAATCAGAGAAGTTGGTTAAGGCCTACAATCATTAAAATAACAGACATTCACAACTTGTACTGATTTGTATCTTTCTTCAGCAGAAAATTATTACCTGGGACAAACCAGGGATTATAGGAAACAGCCCAATGGTTATAGAAGCTGTAGCAACTCTTTAGATTTTGGGGCACGAAACAGCTTGCTACTCCCTAGAAACTTAATTTCCACAGATCAGATTTGTAAACCATACTTTTCAGCAGTTTACGCAAAAATAGAGACAAAAACTAATACTCTGCTTAAGGAATATCAAATCTTAAGGTCTCCCAGTGAGCTAATGGCATACCTAGAACACAGTCCATGTTAGAAAGAACTGTCACATATCACCATCCCAAGGCAACATCTTTGCTTTAAGAGTACTTATAAAGATGAAATATAAGACTGTTGTATCAGGTCAAACACTTTTCAAAGTGACAAAGCATTCTTGTGAATTGAGGATATTCTCAGTCACTCTTGCTTAAAGAATTTCAGAAACTGTAAGAGGAAAAAAAAAAAAAAACCATTATGATCACACACTCTACAAAGCTAAGCAAAACACCCAAATTCAGCTTCCTTGGCTTCGTGCGTTCGGGTCAAAGTAAAATCAATACCGTAATCCTAAGAAGCCAGTTAGCTGATGCCCACACCTGCACACATCTAGACTTCACAGGCAGACACAACAAGCTCACGTGCACCAAAAAGACAGCCTCTTTTCTCTACAAATCCCATCTGAGTTCATTTCAGTAATGAATTCTCAAAGGCCTTGTTAAATCTGACAGTTACAATCCCTAAAAAATGTTTGTATTTCTATTGAGGGGAATACTGAAACTGATGGCAACACCCTAATTTCTCTCCCAAATATGTTTAAACAGTGAAAATGATAGCAATATGCAATTTGTCTAAGACCTTAACAGTTGAAGTATGGCCAAGAAATAAAACACTTTGAACTCAATGCTGTTGCCAGCCTTAATTATACACAAATCTGCCTCTTGCTTCCTGCAGGAATAAACCAGTCATCAAGTCATATACCAACACTACTCCAACTGAACAGACTATATAGGTTTTCACTCAGAGACCCTAGGCTAAAGAATGTTTTCTGACACAGACATGTATTTATCTGTGACCAGCTACGTTACCTGTGTGACTAAAATGCAAGCACCCAAAGTAGATAACTGGCTATACATCAAGGCAAGCAAACAGCTCTTAGCCCACAGTTTTACACATACATTCTAAAGAGCATGGTACACATCTGCTCTGCATGTGATGCATACAAGACCTGTAGAATGTGTATTTGTTCAACTTTAATATTTGAATAACTCAGCGTGTCTAAAGAAAAAAAAACTTGCTATTGTTAGGTACTTTTTAGCTAGGGCACATCTTATATACATACAATTTTGTAGGTACCTGTTTGCTCCTTTCAGTTTCCCAATTGATGAGTCTGCTAGCCAAATCTTCTAAAGCAGGGCTAGGGAGAGCTGTCTCCTTTAAGTTACCATGTTACACTATTACTACACTATTCTATTAGAGAGCGTCCAAAGAAGGGCTACAAAGATTGTGAAGGATCTAGAGGGGATGACACATGATGAGCAGCTGAAGTCTCTTGGTTTGTCCAGCCCAGAGAGAAGGAGACTGAGGAGCGACCTCATTGTGACCTATGGGGCCAAGAGGAACAGAAGGGCAGAGCTGATCTTTTGCTCTCTGGTGACAGTGACAGGACCTGAGTGTCATGGAAGTCCATCATGATGAGGTCAGATTGGATAACTGGAAAAAGTTCTTTACCAGGGGGTGTAAAGCATTCTCTGTGAACTTGGAATAGCCTAGGTTGGAAAGGACCTCACAGGTCTTGTAGTTTCAACCCCTCTGCTATATGCAGGGTCGCCAACCACTAGACCAGGCTGCCCAGAGCCACATCCAGCCTGGCCTTCAATGCCTCCAGGGATGGGGGCATCCACAACCTTTCTGGGCAACATGTTTCAGTGCCTCACCACCCCCTGAGTGAAAAACTTCCTCCTAATATCTAACCTAAGCCTTCCCTGTCTCTGTTTAAAACTATTCCCCCTTGTCCTATCGCTATCCACCCTCATAAACAGCCGTTCCCCTTCCTGTTTATACCCTCCCTTCAAGTACTGGAAGGCCACAATGAGGTCTGCCCGGAGCCTTCTCTTCACCAAGCTATGCAAGCCCAGTTCTCTCAATGTTTCCTCATAGGAGAGGTGCTTCAGCCCTCTGATCATCTTAGTGGCCCTCCTCTGGACCCACGCCAAGAGTTCCACGTCCTTCCTGCACTGGGGGCCCAGGCCTGGATGCAGTACTCCAGATGGGGCCTCACAAGAGCTGAGTACAAGGGTACAATCACCTCCCTCTCCCTGCAGGCCACCCCTTTTTTAAGGCAGCCCAAGGTGGTCAGGCACAGAACAGGCCCCCCAGGGAAGCAGTCAAAGCACTGAACTTATTGGGAGTTCAAGAAACATTTGGACAACACTCTCAGACATAATCGTCTGATCTCTGGGTCAGTATGTGTGGAGCCAGGACTTGGACTCAGTGTTCCCTCCCAACTCAGGATGTTCTATGACATTCAGTGTCCGTTTTTCACTAAACAGTTTATGTAATCAAAACAAAACCAAAATATCTAGCTCCAGTGAAAGTGGCATCATATGCAGCTGAAGAGCCATTCTGTTAAGACCCTTATCCCTACAGCTATCAGACAGCGATTCAGAAAACTCCTTCATAAAGAGCAGAGACCTGAAAGCACTCGAGGCAATAGGGAGCCGGGCCCCTTGCGGACAGCAGGACAGAAGCAAGTTGGGGCGGGCGCACCCTGGAACCCTCAGGGAGGCTCCCGGGCGCACACCCAGCACGGAGGAACCAGGCCTCCACCTATGCCACGGACAGGGCCGTAGGACAGTGCCGTACTTACGAATTTAGGCTTCCTGCCGTCCGCGGCCTCCTCGGGTCCGCCGGCCGCAGGTGGGCCCTTCCTGCGGAGCCCCTTGTTCTCCCTCCCGCCGCGACCCGGCGGCGAGCGCGGCCGCGGCCGCCGCGATTCCATGGCCGAGCCCAGAAGAGGCGAAACGGAGACAGCCGGGGCTGCGATTAGAGCGGCTTAGCTGAGCTGGGCCAGCAGGGCGCCGTGGGGGAGAAGGAGGGGGCTCAGGGCTAAAGCCAGGCAGAGGATTTACAGCCAGCAGGCTTTAATCCCAGCAGCGATGGCCGCCGTCCGGACTGCACCGCTGAAGCACCCCCGCGCCACACGCAGCACAGAGCGGCCGGACCAAGGACAGCACGGAACGCTCTCCCAACAGCCCCACCCCAAGGCCTATTAGTACCCAGGCACGCTCCCAACAGTGGCACCCCAAAGCCTATTAGTGCCCAGGCGCGCTCCCAACGGCCGCACCCCAACGCCCAGGAGTCCGCCGTCCGAATCGTCCCGCCACTGCCGGTCCCGCCCCCCGCCCCTCCACGACAGCCAATCCACGGCGGCAGAAGGAAACTGCCGCTTCCTGGTTGGATGGCCTTCTGCCAATCGCCGGTGAATCAGCTGTTCTCTCCGAGAGCCAACGCGCTCACCACTCATTCCCCGTACTACGTGTCCTACTACGTGTCCCAGAGGGCAGTGCGGCCGGCTCTCGCGCGGGGAGATAGCGCCTGCGCAATGGAGTGCAGGGTGGGAGTTGCAGTCCCGGGCATCGGAGAGGTGGGGGAGTGGGGGTGCATCCCCAGTTTGGGGAGCCGTGCCGCTGGGGCGGATTTTGTGGCTATGTTTGGAGCTGTGGTTCGGCGTTCCTATTTTTTTATTCTTCTTATTATTATGCGTCATTTTTTGTTATTTTTTTTAATTTTGGCGCCAGGAAGTTTTATACTGCCACGTAACGCGAAGCTTGTGGCGATGTGCCCTGACAGGGCGGTTCCCTCACTGATTGAACTGTGCGTGTGCAGATAGGTGTGTCTGTGTCCAAAGGAGACTCCACAACCTCTCTGGGCAGCCTGTTCCAGTGCTCTGTCACTCTCACAGCCCTGATTCCATTGCTGCATGCCGCTGAAAGAGTCCTGTCCCCATCGACTTGGGTCCCACCCTTTAGGTATTTATCAACAGTTAGGAGATTACCTCTCAGCTTTATCTTTTCCAGGCTGAACAGACCCAGGTCTCTCAGCCTTTCTTTATAATGGAGATGTTCAGGCCTCTAATACTCACTGTTGAATATCATTAAGAAAAGAAAGGTAACACTCAGCATTCATATCTAGAGTATTTGCCAAAATACCACAAGTTTCTTTTTTCTTCAGTAAGAAAAACGCTGATATTGTTTTTGAAATGTAGTTATGCCTTGGAATCCATAAAATAAAATGTCTCCCCAGACGTGATGACCTCCTGAGGTCCCTTCCATCCCCTACAGTTCTGTGACTACGTTCACTGTTTCAAAATAATTTGAATGCCTTCCATTACAATGCAACGACATAGGATACAGTTATCACAGAATCATAGAATGGCCTGGGTTGAAAAGGACTACAATGATCATCAAGTTTCAACCCCCCTTGCTATATGCAGGGTCGCCAACCACTAGACCAGGCTGCCCAGAGCCATATCCAGCCTGGAATCATCAGCCTGGTTATCATCAGTACCTTGGCATCACCTACACAGATGCAACCCATCACACCTGCAACTTGTAATGCTTGCAGTGATGTGGTGTTCCAGTAAAGCATGGTTAGCATTCATCCCCAAACTGGACCTTTGGAGGACTGGGACCCAACGCTTGGGAGCTGTGAGGCTAGAATTATTTGAATACATTATACTGTTTGTTCTTTGGCACGTTTCTGTAGATCTTTTGTAAATTTATATTGGAATTCTTTGTGGAAAGTGTAATTAGCATGACACTGTTTAATGTCATGGTTAATGATTTCCTGGAACATTTGATTAGAAAATTAATCAGTCTATGTATGCATATGATAAAGCTGTTTAAATGGACCTCCTAATTGCACTGTGGTAGAACACAATGCCTTGTGCCAATATATCACTTTCAAAGTACTGTATTGCAATAATAGAGAAACACTAAAGAGAATAATTTATTAGACAATTTTCTAAGCCAAAAATAAATGTTAGTACTTTTGATCAATTATTATTATCTTCTACACTACCGCTCTTGTGCTTCTTAGGTGCTTAACAGCTTAGTTGGTCAAGATTAATAATAGCTGAGTAGTAGGTGCAAGAAAGAATCAGTTACACAGGCTCAAACAGTGGACCCAGGAGATCCTCATGAGGTTCAACAAATCCAAGTGCAAAGTCTTGCACCTGGACTGTGGCAACCTCCACTATCAATACAAACTGGAGGATGAAAGAATTAAGCATATCCCTGCTGAAAAGGGCTTGGGAGTACTGGTGGATGGCAACCTGAATATGATCCAGTAATGTGCCCTCACAGCCTACAAAGCCAACCGTATCCCAAGCTGCATCAGAAGAAGCATGGCCAGCGGGTCATGGGAAGTGATCCTTCCTCTCTACACTGTGCTACTGGGACCTCTCCTGGAGTACTGTGTCCAGATGTGGAGTCCTCAGTACAGGAGAGACATGAACCTGTTAGAGCATATCCAGAGGAGGGCCACAAAAATGTCCAAGCAGTGGAACACCTCCCCTGTCAGGACATCCTGAGAGAGCTGAGGCTGTTCAGCCTGGAGAAGAGAAGGAAGGGGAAAGATGCTTTAGCAGAGTCTGCTGTGACAGAACAAAGGGAAATGGCTTCAGAGTAAAAGAGGAGGGACTTAGACTGGATAGAAGGAAAACATTTCCCAGAAAGGTGGTGAATACCCTATCCCTGGAGACATTCAAGGTCAGGCTGGACAAGGCTCTGAGCAACCTGATCTAGCTGTAGTTGTCCCTGTTCATTGCAGGGGAGTTGGACTAGATAACTTTTAAGGGTTCATTCCAATTTAAACAAACTATGATGCTGCGGTTTTGAAGAGACTATATTTGGAGTGTGCATACTGGCTGGATTTTGCATTATTTTTTTCTGGAATGAGTTTTTCAGTTTTAAAAATGTATGAGGCAAAGCAATAGCATAACTTAAACATATGGATATTTGCAAAATTTGAATTGATGTATTTAACTGGATTCTCCCAATTCTGTTCCATGTCTTTTTTTTTTTTCTTTTTTTTAAGTGTGGCTCAAGTCTTAAAACCTACAGAAATGAATATCTTCTTGATATTCATTCTTCCAGGGAGGTGGTTTTTCAAATACATCCCTATGTACTGGATTTGCAAGCTAGCTTTTGACCGAAATTAGGCAGTTCTCCTTATTTTATTTAGAGATGCCTAGTTCTTGCCTATACAAAGAGAATAAAACAGTAAATTAACTGTTTAAAAAAAAAAATAGATTAATCCTATTAGACTGCCACATAAAAGTTAGGAAGAACTTTGTAAGCAATGTTATTGTTCTTATACAGCAATCATACATTTTCAACAGACTTTATTAGTAAGGCTACACAAGTGCTCAAACTCGCAGAAGCAAGAAGGATGCCAGCTGCAAGTGCCCTTCCAGGATATTTCTTCTTTCATGAAAAGCACCAAGCAGGCTCTCCTATCTCAAATCTCTCAAACCTGCATAGCTGTTTGTAAATTATACCAATTGACTATGTATCTTAAACCTTTCCTAAAATGTTATTCAGTTAATAAAGTAGGTTCACCAAGAATAAGTTATAGGATTGCTAATCTAATAGTAAACAAATAAGTAATAAAAGTTAGGTTTGAAAAACACAATCTGTCATGTGTCTTATTGAGTCAACTGGTGCTGTTTGTTATTTAAGAAACTCAACAGTTGCATTTTCATATTGCAATACAGACCCTAATAATTTAAATGTACTACGATGTGATATTATAAAATACAGCCTATGGATTAGATATTAGTTAATTTTCACAGAGAAAATGTGAGAATTCTATTATTCCATTATTAAGATAGATGGAGATAAAAACTCAAATTGTTAGTATATTAGATTTACAAGGGAACCTGGCTGCTAACAGGTTTATTGTACTAATAAATGAACAAATTTACGTTAAGTTTCTGAGGAAAATCGTGCTCTGTATGTATTGAATAGAATTAAATGATTTTTAAATTGTTTAAATAAAGTTTTATAAAAGAAAATTTGCTGTGCTTTTCTCTATAAATAAAAAAGAGAGCTCAAATTCTCATGCTTTCTTGGGCATAATTCAATTGTCATTTAATAATGAGTTATGTTACAATATGATGTATGTATGTAGTGTATATTTATTCAGGAAAATGAAAAATTATAGATTTACCTTGGAAGATCATTACCACCTAATACTAAACCACATTCCTAAGTGCCACATCCACACTTTTCTTCAATACCTCTAGATATGTCAACTCTGCCACCTCCTTCAGCAGACTGTTGCAATGCTGATCTGTGAAGAAATTCTTCCCAACACCTGATAGAAACCACCCCTGGCACAATTTGCAGCTGCTTCTTCATGTCCATGTAGTTGTATAGCAGAGTATAAAGATGAGGAAGGCGTACCTGAAGACAGTATACATCACCGTCCTGTTATTGATTTTATATCAGTCATAACTTTTGGAAATGTCAAACAAAATTTTACATACAATGGATTTATTCACTCTCTTTTCTAGCTAGAATTTAAATAATGGACTTTCAAGAGTAGTTGTAATCTGAATGTCACCATTCTCCTTTTTGAAGCTTTCAAAGTCACCCTGTTAAAGATAAGGGTATAATAAGTAGGAAAGTAGTTTGCTCAATTCATTTCTTGTAGATTACATATTGCTAATAATTTCTCACAAAACATTTCAGGCTAGCCTAATGTACCTCCTGTAACATGGATAGGAGAAAAATCGGTGAATAAGTCCATTATACAGTTCATCAAATGGATCTTCATGAGGATATTGGAGATGTGATTTGTGGCACTATTTAGGATACATTGCATACTACATTATTATAAAGTTCAGGTTTGTAATTTAATTATGTGCCAAATTATCTTCAGTTCTAACTGCAGGAGAAGTGACTGGGCCAAGCCTGACAGCTGATATAAATTAAAGATTTTAAGTGTTCTGAGTGTCGTGGACTGCAGTAAAGGCTATGTTATATAATTTTATACTAAGTGTGGGATTTTCAGAGCCACCTAAAAAATTAAATGGATTACCAAGATCCTGTCTGTTCTACCGTTACAGTAGTAAATGTTCATTGCGAACTTAGGACAAATTGTTGTCTTTTCCCAAAAGAAAATAAATGGATTTCTAGAGGAGAAAACTGTGATGTTGTTCTTTCTGGATTAAGGGTTTACAGTAGTGTGATCAAGCATAGAGACATTTCAGGGCATTTACTAAAAACTTCTTAAGGCTTATGTCAGAATGCTGGGGCATACAATTATCTTCCATTATTTCTATGTAACTCACTGAATTCATCATAGCTTTCCTTTTTCAGTATACTTTCATCATTTTAGTGCTTCACTTTTCAAATTTCCAAGAGTCTGTATTTTATTCTTACATCCCAGGTATTTATACAAACTGGATAAAGAACCCCTTGAGAGTAGCCCTTGTGGAAAAGGACTTGGGGGTCCTGGTAAACGAGAAGCTGGACACGAGCCAGCAGTGTGCGCTTGCAGCCCAGAAGGCCAACTGTGTTCTGGGCTGCATTATAGAAGGGGTGGCCAGCAGGCAGAAGGAGGTGATTGTCCCACTCTACTCAGCTATTGTGAGGTCCCATCTGGAGTACTGCATCCAGGCCTGGGCCCCCAGTACAGGGAAGGACATGGAGCTCTTGGAGTGGGTCCAGATTAGGGCCACTAAGATGATCAGAGAGCTGGAGCACCTCTCCTATGAGGAAATGTTGAGGGAACTGGGCTTGCATAGCTTGGAGAAGAGAAGGCTCCGGGCAGACCTCATTGTGGCCTTCCAGTACTTGAAGGAAGCATATATACAGGTGGGGGAACGGCTGTTTACGAGGGTGCATAGTGATAGGACAAGGGGGAATGGTTTTAAACAGAGACAGGGGAGGTTTAGGTTAGATATTAGGAGGAAGTTTTTCACTCAGAGGGTGGTGATGCACTGAAACAGGTTGCCCAGAAAGGTTGTGGATGCCCCCATCCCTGGATGCATTTCATGTTACTTTCTATAAGGATATGATACTCTCCACTTTCAAAAATCTCATGTTATCTTTTAACAGATGTATTATTTTGATATATATATGCATAAACATATATGTATATATATATTAACATATATAAACATATATACGTCTACACATAATGCTTTTTTGAATTAGTTACATATTAAGAAAGCCTTAAAATCGACTATAATTTGTTTATATAGCTTTTATTTGTTTCTGACAGACTTTCTTACTCTAATCCATCTTCTTGAGTTTCTCATTTTAGTTTTTTCCTCTCAGAGGAATAATGGATGTAATTGCATTATGGTTATTGCAACTTAATATTCAGCTACAGTTAGTACTCAATATGTGTATTAAGATAAATGCTTCTTTTTATTTAAAAAAAAAATCATTTTTGGAAATTACTGAAATATATTCTATATGAAACTAAAGATTTTGTGGGTAGCTGAAGTCACTCTGTTTCTATCCAATCTGTGTATTACTTTTTGTTCCTCTGTTTCCCAGGATGTATCAGTGAGCTTGTCTGATTTGTAATAGCTCTTAAACTCACATAATGGTACACTTCTACAAACTGAGTACCATTTGCTACCATTCTAATCTTCTACAGAAGCTTCATCTCTTGTCAGAGAAAGATGAAGAAGAATGTATTTGAAAAGTGTACTTTCTATCACAAGTACTCCTCCAGTGCAGCAGAGCTACTAAGCTAAGTTTCTTCTTAGAAGTTTGTGAAGTGACAGTTTTCTGACAAGAATGCATCAGAATAAACTTCTTAAGTTTCCATTTTCCTTCACCTACACGATAATAACTTAAAGCTGGTGGTTAAGAAAAATGAATGTTTTCAGTTATTTTTACAAAATATTACTGCAGAAATGAGGGAGATTAAGTTGAATTGTGATACAGAGGTCATTTGATAGGACTTGGAGATGTAACTAATATTCTGGAGCAACAAAAGAGAGAAAATTTATTGTAATCATTATAGAGGTGCCTTTCAGCTGACTGCAGTTGATAATATCCTCTCACAACGCCTTCAATTTATTGTAGCACAACTTCATAAGAGGAAAAACTTCTGAAACCAAAATCTACTTGTCAAGACAACCACAGGATAGTTGATGTAGTTTCTATTACTCTATAAACAAAATTTAGAGAGCAAAATCTCAATGTCTTAAGTAACTGTCTGGGCATCATCTGATGTTCACGACAATGAGGCAGGTATGAAGTCATGCCAGGAAATCATTCCAAACGTCAGTGTCAGGTCCTGTGAAAGGTAAAAAGGGTCAGACACAGCCTACTGATGAGTGACACGTCCACAGTGATGAGACAGGTCAAGTCATACTGCAGCTCAGGATCAACAGGGTTCATAGCTGTGAACTCCTACAACAGAGATAAAGCAGGGACTGAAAGCTCTGGGGGAGCAAAAATGGATCCTGTAAGTAGGTAGCGTGAACGGAGGTCACAGGTGAAGCTG
This sequence comes from Gallus gallus, assembly GCF_016699485.2. Classification (NCBI taxonomy): domain Eukaryota; kingdom Metazoa; phylum Chordata; class Aves; order Galliformes; family Phasianidae; genus Gallus; species Gallus gallus. The sequence goes on along the minus strand of NC_052532.1, from coordinate 162,270,843 downwards.
CTTGGGGTAATTAAGGCCTGTGTGTGCACTCAGGGCTGTAACAGTAAGGTTCATTGAGCTGGCAGAAGTCTTGACATGAAGACTCTGGACTATACAGTGCAGGGATACATGGAGAACTATACACTATAAGGGATACCGTACAGGAGGGCAAGATAGGCTGTCCAACAATGATCTAGTTGGTTTTTATACTTGTCTGCAATAGCTTATCTGACAGAGTGAAGGTCTCAGTTCTCTCCTGTGATATGGTATGATATATGCTTGAATCTTCTCTGTGAAACAGAAAACAGATCTTACCCCAAGAGCTGGCAGGGCTCACTGAAAGGGCTTTAAACTGTATACGAAGGGAGAAAGGGATGGAACAAGGCTCACTAGAGATGAGCTTGGGAGAACAATGCCAGAGTTGCGGGTGTGGCCAATGGCTCACCTAAAGTGCATCTACACCAGTGCACACTGCATGGGCAACAAGCAGGAGGAGCTGGAAGCCATTGTACAGCAGGCAAACTGTGACTTACTTGGAATTTACAGAAACGTGGTGGGATCACTCCCACAACTGCAGTACTTCAATGGATGGCTATTATTCCTTCAGAAGGGGTAGGCAGTAGTGTGGCTCTCTATATTAGAGAGTGTTTTGATGTTGTAGAGCTCAGGGCTGGAAATGAAAAGGTCGAGACCCTGTGGGTAAGGATAAGGGGGAAGACCAACAAAGTGGACATCCTGGTGTAGATCTGCTATGGACTGCCAAACCAGGATGAAGAGACAGACTTCCTGGCATGGCTGATAAGTGAGAATTCTGGGGGAGGGACTGTGCTAGACCTGATGTTCCCAAACAGAGAAGGATTAGTGAGAGATGTGGAGGTTGGGAGCTGTCTTGGGCACAAAAATGGTGGAGTTCTCTACTCTTGGTGAAGTCAGAAGATGGGTCAGCAAAACTGCTGCTTTGGACTTCTGGAGGGTAGACTTTGAACTGTTCAGGGCACTGGTAGGGAGGGTCCCTTGGGAGTCTGTCCTGAAGGACAAAGAGATCCATGAAGGCTGGATGCTTCTCAAGAAGGAAGTGTTAAAGGTGCAGGCTGTCCCCCCTGTGGTGTATGATGAGCCAGACGGGAAGAAAACCAGTGTGGCTGAACAGGGAACTTCTTATGAAATTCTGGTCTGGGAGAAAAAGTTTGCCTCCTGTGGAAGAAAGGACAAACAACTCTGGGAGAGTACAAGGAAATTGCTAGCATGTGCAGGGAGAAAATCAGAAAAGCAGGAGCCCAGGATGAAGGACAGCCCTTCAGAGGGATCTGTACAGGCTGGATCACTGGGCTGAGGCCCAGTGGGATGAAATGCAACAAGAACAGGGTCCTGTTCTTTGATCAGAACAACCTCATGCAGTGCTACAGGGTTGGGGCAAAGGGGCTGGAAAGCTGTGTGGAGGAGAAGGGTCTGAGGGTGTGTCGACTCTTGGCTGAGCTTGAGTCAGGAGGATGTCCAGGTGGCCAAGAGGGCCAACAGCATCCTGGTTTGTATCAGATATAGTGTTGCCAGCAGGACTGTGGAGGCATCTTCCCTCTGTAGTTAGCACTGGTGAGGCCACACCTCAAGTACTGTGTTCAGTCTGAGGCCGGTCACTATAAGAAGAGCATAAAGGGCCTGGAGCATGTCCAGAGAGAGGCAACAAAGCTGATGAAGAGTCTGGAACACAAGTCTTACGAAGAGCAGCTGAGGGAACTGGGACTATTTAGTCTGGAGAAGAGGAGGTTCACGGGAGACTTTATTGCTCTCTACAGCTACCTGAAAGAAGGTTGTGGCAGAGTGGAAATCAACCTTTCTTCACAGTTAACAGTAATAGGACTAGAAGGAATGGCCTCAGGTTGCACCAGGGGAGGTTCAGGTTGGATATTAGGAAGAATTTATTTTCCAAAAGAGTGGTTAGGCTTTGGAATGGAATGGACTGCCCAGGGAGGTGGTTGAGTCATCATCCCTGGAGCTGTCTAAGGAAAGGGTAGATACAGTACTTAGTGACATGATTTAGTGGGCAATATTGTTGGTATGTGTATGGTTGGACTAGATCATCTTAGTGTTCTTTTCCAGCCTTGTTGTTTCTATGATTCTGTGAATCTTTTGAGTGATCTTTATAGGTGTGTTATCTTTGTTACTTCTACAACCATCATTAATCTGAAAAACAAACAAATCCACAATTATGTGTCCATTAGTCCCCCCCAAAAAATGTAATTTCTTTTTCCCATCTGCCTACAAAACTGCAAATCTTTTCATTCATGAGTTCATTTATTTCTTGTTTTGAACGATCATAATGGTACTAATGAAAAGGAAATCTTCAAAATCAGAATAACCTTTTCCAAGATCAAAAATCAAATAGGGAGTCACCAGGTCACCAATCCTTATACCCTACTAAGTGCCCATAAAGTTGTTATTTACCATTAAGATGTGTGAGTTTCAGATTTGGACATCAGATAGATATATTTTTACCAGCTAGAAAAATGTCAACAAAAACCTCTCTTAGTCCCATTGAAGGAGAGTGAATATTATGAGCTGCAAAGTGATCCAGGTTTGCTGACTGTAGTGAGATATTAATACAGAAGGCCAAGTTGTAATTGTTCAGATACATGATTTGAATGGATGATACATATGTTCAAAACAGCTTTCTTCATGTGAACTACAATGCGGAAAAAGGAACAGTTCCCAAAGTGGTTCAAAGCATGCACACTTAGGAGTAATACCTGGATAAATTCCATCGCATTCGTCACTGAAAATAGGAATAGAACAGCATGATACAGGATTCTCTGGAGAAAACACACTTTGAAGCAGAAGCAGTGTGCATCTCAGCAGCAAGAGCAGCTGGCAGGTTTATGTCCTGAGTGGTGCTGAGAACTGAGCAATGAAAAGTACTCATCCCAGATAAAATTGCAGTGCTTATATGTGTGGTGAACTTGACTCACCTACCCTCCCCAACAGCTATGTCATCCACTGTAAGACTATTGTTCCTGTGATGATTATGCTTTTTTTTTTTGTACTCCAGTGATATCATTTTTCCTGTAACCTTGCCTGTCAAGTATCAGAAATGATATTGGTGATGAGTTTCACCCTACCTCAAAAATATTTAAAAGTACTACAGTTTCATAAAATAACAAAAACATGGGGGGTTTATGGCATTTATAGAAAGAGGGGATTCATATTCTGATGTTTAGGACAAACTGACAGATACAGAACTAAGCTATGCTCTTGCTACAGATAGCAGTTATTGAAAATTCACTTAACTGAAGCTCTTTAGCTAGTGGAGAGAAGCTAGCACCTCCAACAGGCAGTTCATCCAGCCCTTAAAATATATATTTGAAACAAATGGAAAGATTTCATAAATCAGTGAAAAGATCTGGGGATCCTTCTGTGTCTTCACTGATGATAGAAGGTGCTTTGATAACTGGCTTAAATTAGGTGACTAACTTTTATATGCAGAAGGTAAATGAGACAAATCTCATTTTCTTAAACTTCTGAGGACATCAGCAATTTGCAGTCAATAAATTCACTCCCTTTCACTAGAATTTATTAGACCTATTCATATGAGTTCAGAAGAGGTAGAAATATTTAACTAGTGATGTTAATAACTCACTGGAATTAACAAGAATATTCTCTTATGATCTTCAGAGACTAAAACTTTGAATAATAATCTGCACATCTTTGACAATAGCTTTTGATAGTCTGAAAATTGAAGACAGATTTTTCTTTCCCAGAAGGATTAATGAATATTTCTCTTATACCTTTTGCTGCAGTCTGTTATCACTATGGATATTAAACTGCATTTAAAACTACAGAAATGTTTAAGTCATAAATATGCTGTCCTGTTAGATGCTGATTAAGGATGAATGCTGCTACCAACCTAAATTTTCTAGCATATTTTCTTGGTAAAATCTATTCCATCTTTCTGCTTCATTTCTCTCTCCTCCCCCATTCTTTCTGTTAAAATATACTATTTTTTCTTGCTTTCAAAACTTTTCCTTCAGCCTTCATGCATTTTGGAATATGAAAAAAATAACTCTTCTTCAGCCAGTGAATTACATCAGTCCCATCACAAATTTGTTAGATTTCAAACTAGGTACCTTTGTCCATTTTCTCCAGATAGTATTCACTTTATGAAGAAGTATTCTGTAAACACCAATAAGCAATTTCACTGTTCCTTTTCAAATCTTTCTTTAGATTTCTCCTTTGTTAGTCTGCCCACAAAAATGGAGATTTTGATTGCAGCCTGTCTCACTGCTAAGTGTTGCTTCTGATCTGTTCTCTGTCTCCTTTTACAAAGAGGCAGGTTTGAGGGTTTGGGGGCATTTTCTCATGTCAGCTCTATGACCCTAGCATCTTACAATAATAAACACCTTAATTAACACACAGAGCTTGATATTTGAGTTATATGCAAAAACTAGAAAGCCTCAACTCTTGAGTTTCTGCCTGCTTTTACTTGGGAAAATTCACCAGAACACATACATCACAGTAAAACATACTTGCTTTCCAAATGTAACATTCTAGTCACTAAGTACATGTTGTAATTTGCCAGTGTTAACCATATGTACTAAATAATCCACATTTCATAGTTGAAATTGTTCAATAAAGCTTTCAAACTTGTAGTATTTTTAACTTTGAACTATACGTGTGCTTGTCTTCTGAGAGAAGCTGGGAAAGGATGTAATTACTCATTTAGCTGGAAATAGAGGAAAACTTGACCTGTGTATCTAGAACTGAAATACAACTGCTTCTTCTACACTGGAAGGTTATAAATGCTACATTCATTCAGATTCAGTCTTAGTTATGTAAATCACGGTTTTGCAATCACTTAGGAATTGTATCACATTAATCTACAGTGACAGTGTTCAACAGAGTCTAGAAAGTTGTTTGATTTTTCACTTTGTAAATGACAGTTCTTGATTTCCTATAATATTTTTGGATCTGAGACAAAATATTGTTTCACTCACTACGTATTAGCTGGACTGTTACAGATGAAATACAGAAGTTTTGTGGTTGGATAATATGATCAGAATTCATCACAAGCTAATAACTATGATTTTGAGCATCTTAATTGGAAATCACACCGCTTGTGCAGTGCAAAATAAGATGTCTGGATGACAGCAAAGGATTTGACTGGTCCTTGTGCTGATAGCCTACAGGAGGTTTTAATATTCTGAAGTCACACCAGATGGGCAATCTGCTGCAGTATAACTTGGCTCAGCTTTAAACTGCAGAGGTTTGATATCTGATGTCACCTCAAGGGAAAAACAATAAACAGCTGCACTAATGACATTTTTTAATCTCCCTACTCTTGATTTACCTGATGCAATAGTCAGGTTAGGACGACAGTAGAAAGGCACAGACCCTCTCCAAAACCACAGTATAAATATAAACAGGGAGATCAGAAATGGAACTGCAAAAAAACGAGTAACTGTTATTTAACTGCTCAATGCATGCCTTCTAATCCTTTGTGAAAAATTTAACTTCTTGTTGCTAAATGGAACTGGAAAACCGTACAGGCAGAAGAAATAAATGAGAGAGAAATTACAGTTTTAAAATGAGTATTGTAAAAGCATACAGATAACATACTGATTAATTTTTTATAGCTGTGAGAATGTAGTCAGTTTTCTGAATCAATTGAGTTATTTATTCTGGGAGTGAGTAGATAGCAGTACCAGCCCACCCCTCCTCCAGGGTTTTGCTGGATAAATTATTTTGTTGAATATTCCACGGAAACAATCTGAGTCAATGTGACTTCTGTAGCCCTTGATTACAGTTCCCAGAATTGGTCTTTTTGATAACAGACATCTCCTAGCTTCAGGTATTTCATGCTGTTGTGTATCTTTTTCAGCGTGGGCTTTTAGCAAAAAGACCCGTAGTTTACATTTCATCTGTTGGGTGACTCTGACCAGAAGGTTATATAAGGAATAAATTCTCTACTATATATATTCAACTTTTTAAACTGAGCTGTAAATTCCAGGGTTATGTTTGTTTTTAAAAAATCAGTAGCTTCAGACTGTTGCAAATACAGTTAGGTAATTTTAATAAGACATAAAGCGTGAGGAATTAGGAGCTGTCATTATATATGACTGATTTTGAATTAGGAAGACAAAGAAAAAACTACAATGATTCAGATTCTGTCGTGTGGAAGCATTTAGAGTGGGTCTCTGAATAAAGAAAATCTAAGTGCTTTGGCCTACTGTGGTTGCTGTACATAAATGCAATGAATAAATGTCTAAGGAAATAACCTGACAAGTTCACTAGAATTTCCACCTGGAATATGTAAGGAAAACAAAAAAATTAAGGAACACTTACATGTGCCATGTAAGCACTGAATGAGGTCCCTTATTTCTGACTGCAACTGGTTCTGTGCTACGTTTCATAGTTTTTAATTAACTCGAGTTAGTTATTGAGTAACTTCATCATCATGATAATGCACTGAACACTAACTAAGAATTGGACATTCCACGCAAATGGGAAATGCATAAAAGATGCATTGAAAATAAGCTCGAAATAGATGAGTCTGTGAGTGATAGAGGAGACAAAAATGTAATGCTGAGAAAGAAAGGCTATCTGATAATAGTCCAAATTGAAAATGCAATACGCAACTGATTTTACTGGAAGATACAAAATTAAAACATAAAAGCATAAATTAACTAAGATTTGCCTGGAAACTGAATTCCAGAAGGTCAAAATAGGCTTAAGTTATGTCAACAGTGCTCTGACATTACAGACCTGAAAGAGAAAAATGAATATAGACCTATGACAGAATGACACATGGGTTCAAATACAGATACAGATCTGTTCATGGTATGATAACTAGTGATTAAAAAGCAAAACAAAACAAAACAAACAGCTCCACTACTCTGCAGAAATTGCAAGTGACGACAGTGAGTACAGCATAGAAAAAGATGTTACCATTGCTATCACTGCTCCTTGTTAATCTCCCAGTGCAGCAATACATAGAATTCTCTGGAATAACAGGGCTTTCAAGTTGACATTTTGGGTTTTGCAGAGAGTTGTGCTGTATCAAAATCTAATACTGGAACAGGCTGGGAACTGCAGTTTGCTCAGTAGACACTACATAGTTCAAGCTACTTAGTATACACCAGATTAGAAGACTAAATTCCCAACATTTTCCTCAGTCAGACCAAGATGCTGACAGAGGTAGATATTCTTTACAGTTTTAAGGAAATGTTCTTGTGTCTTCTGTCTTTAAGCAGCTTGTTAGTGTGAGTTTTATTCTTAAAACTCTTATTTCTTTAGGAAAAAAAAAAAAAAAACAGAAGTGGGAATCTCTGTTGCAGTGCGCTATGTGGGATAACTTGCCATGCAGAAACTGAATTGCCAGATACACTAATTCCAAAGAAGATGACAATATTATTTAACAACATATTCAACATATTCAAGCTGGATTATGATAGACAGGTTGTCTTGTAGCTGAGGTTAGAATGTTAGTTGTCTGGTCAAGAGGAAACATCAGGGGCTGGTACCTTTGAAGTACTGGTTAATGACCAAAATCCTCCCTAGGAAGCAAAGGTCTAAATGTCTCTTTCTAAGTGAGAACATATTTTTTCATTGAGATGCATAGTATAGTACAGTGAATTAAAGTCATTTTGGAGTTTTGTAGCTGAATGTCATTCTCTTTAAATGAGATACTGGCAGTTAGATGGTTTTGATTGCTGCCAGCTGCCAGTACCCCTGGGGAAAGCAGAGCTACTTCTGTAATGGAAGATGAACAAGAAACCTGCTCATCAAACACATCACAAGTTGTGTCAGAGGATTACTGAGTTAAATAAAATAGATGCGTGTTTACACTCTTTGAGTCATAAACAAGCTGTCTGTAAGTTTTCTTTTTTTTTTTTTTTCCTTCAGAGAGCATTTTGTATTGCGGCATGCTAACTGCTTTTTGCAGCTCCTTATTCTTGAATTTACAGAATACATGTCTGTAGATTTGTTGTAGAAAATAGATATATGGGATATAATTTCAAACTAGATATTCACAACTTGAAACGACCAATGGAATGACTTAACTCATGGATCCAGTATCTACTACAGTTCAAGTTAGGTGTATGTATTGCACATGGTCAGTTATCTACTATTAGTTTATATATGCTTAATTTAGAAATGCACACTAGATTACGCCTAATTTTGGAAAGTTTAGTCCATATGTTTTATGAGTCCTCTTCTGTTTCTTCTCATTACACATGCTTGCTCTCAATGTGCAGCAGGAAATTAGCTGAAAGCAATAAAAGAAGAATTGAAGACTGGCGATGCAATTTAAAAAGTTGTTATAAATCTGTTTTTATGCCAGTGCATCATCAAGTGATTGAGAATATGAAGTGTATCTCTGAGTTGGTACGTTCTGCTCTAAGGCCCTCAGCATTAGATAAGCGACAGATTCTGAAATTATGTCATTGTCTCGCTCTGATTTGTAGGAGGGAGAGGAGGTTCTTTGATATATGTATACCAGGCGTGAGATTAAGAAACAACAGTTCAAATGTTGTTCTCACCAGTTTATTACAAATCTTAATCAGGGAGATGGGGAAGGGGAGAACGGATACTATTACAGATTAGGGTGATGGGGAAGGGAATAGTCGCCACCAGGATCCAGCAGTGGTCCCGTTGCACGCCGTTCTGATAGTCTGAGGTAACAGTGCAGGGGGAGAGCAGTAGCAGTGTGGCCAGTATTAGGCAGCAAGAAGGTGCAGGTACTGGGTAGGTCCAGGAAGAAGCCGCAGGGTAAGTCCGGGAAGAAGCAGCAGGTCTCCGGTAGCAGGCCCAGGAGAGTCTGTCAGCATGCAGGCATTCCATAGTGAGGAATCTGATGGCAGACAACTTCTGGGGGGAAGGGGAGGGAGGGGGAGAACAGCAGCAGCGTGGCTGGTCTTGGGCAGCAAGCAGGTAGAGCGCAGAGCAAATCCAGGAGGGAGAGGCAGGTCGTGAGGCTTATCATGTCAGAAAACTTCTTGTTCTTCTTCGTGAGGAATCTGTTGTCAGAAACCTCTCTGTTCTTCAGCATGAGGAATCTGTTGTCAGAAACCCAATCTCATGGTTGTTCATCCCTTTTTTGTCCTTCTTCTGCCAACGTGCCATTCCTGGGAGCTTGGGTAAGAGTCATGTGCGGTACCCCCAGATTTTGCCACCCCTGCCTAGGACTTGTCCATCTGTGTTCTCCAGACAAAGGATTTCTTAACCCTTGACCAGGACTCGCTTGAACTTGTTCATTTGTGTCCCTCAGCAAGCTTTGAGACAATGATGCAAAAGAATAATCTCATACAGTAATGCTGCTAAATGTTGGATGTAAGGTAAGTAATTTTAGTAGAGGTGTCTACTGGGAGGTGACATGCAACCTTAACAATGTTGACAAAGAAATAATACCTTATTATTTGCATGAGAGGTTTCTGTGTACTTACAATATATATGTATTATTTTACATATATGTATATTTATTGTTCATATAATATACATTATTTTTATATTTATTTGTATATTTCTATCTTTTTTTCATAATAAAAAGCTAAATTTAATTGAAATTATCCTAAAAAATATATATATAAGAATGTATCCAAGACTGAACGATCATCTAACAGCAATCATGCACAAAAAGAACTAGGGAAGGTTTGGGAGCCAGGTGTGATGGTTTCCGTAACTCATACTCTTCAGAGTTCTGTAGTCTGCACACATTTCTCAGTGATCCTAGCTTAGGTTTATGTACATGCACAGAACAAGATAACCTAGACTAAGAAAAGAAGTCCTTTGGACAGAAGAGAGGTTGGTGGGTGTGTTTAGCCCTGATAGTCAGTGTATGCGTGGACCAGGGAAGGCTTCCTACTGTTGATACAGCCAAAGAAGTTCCTCTAAAGCATAATGTCATGCAACTTAAATTGCTTTCCAAATATTATATGTCAGTTCTTTTTTTAACTCTGACTAGTCTGTTAATGTAGGCACCTGACTGAAGTCGCGTAAAAGGAATTCCCTCCTTTTCTTTTGTGCTTTGAACCTCTTAGGTGAGGTGCTTTTCAAAATCTTCTCTGTTCCCTTTTGCTTTGAAGGGAGCCTTTACTCAAGTATCTTCATCATGGTATTTGATTTTTAGGTCTTGCAACTTTCATGTCTGACCACCTCGAAACTGGAATGTACTGATCTTTAGAACAGGACTGGGAAGTGGGAAAGCTCACCACCATCTCAGAGAAAAAGGAACTAAGAACTGAAGTAGTTCAAGTGAGTTGTCACCAGCCACACAGTGAACCTGAGGCTGAACATAAACTCCACTCCTAAATGTCATTCCAGTAATGTATTTGCATCCTTCACACCATGAAAACCCCAAATTCTGGTCAGTTCTGCTCAGCAACTACATTTAAAGGTCACTGAAAACATGGTCGAGTCAATAAAATTCTTGTGACCTGTGTCTGTGTCTTCAACATTTTTACGTATTTAACATTTTTCTTTGGTGTTTTATTCAAGAATCTACACAGGAAGCAAAACATGCTTGAGGTGAAGAGTGGCAACCTGTAACATTTTGTGGATGGCATTTTGAGTGTAGTAATGTGTTCGAAAACACAAATTTCTGTTCAATAAGGTAAAAATAGAGACTTAACCTGATTTTTTTTTCTCAGAGGCTGTTTAGCAAGGTGATCACATTGACTTGGTTTATATGAATTATGATCATGTGGAAAGATGTGTAGGCCCAAATAAATTATTTATTGGTAGGTATCTATGCAAGGTGAGAGCATCTTCTTCATTAAAGTTAGCCAGTCATTGATATCCAGTCTTGAAGAATCTTGAAGATGTGTGTGTGCCTGCACCAGGAGCCTGCTGTCTGGGCCAGCCTAAGGGGACTGGGGCTGTCTATGCTAGTGCAGTGCGTGAGGCAGTGTGTGTCTGTGTGAGATACATGCTTGGCTTCAGTGCTGGCTGAACGTGAGAAGGTGAATGCAGTAGCTGTGCCCATGGTCCTGGGATTGAGGCTCCAGGTCTCTGACAGCAGTACTCTGGGCTGCAGCAGCCAGGCAGGAGGAGTGCCCAGGCCCGGACCTGTTGGAGGTAGAGGCCACATGTAAACAGCCCTTAATGTTGTGTTTGTGTATCACCATGTTATCTTTCTAAAAATGGTGTTGTTTTTTTTTTCCCCTTCCAACTATTATCCTTCAAAGTTACAAAAGTATTAGACCTATGGAGAGGTAGACAATTAAGAACAATATTTTCAGTGACCAGTCCTTTTAGGTTCCTCTACTGAAGAAAAAAATAAGAAGAAGAAAGAAATAGAGGTCCAGCTTAAATCACTTCCAGTGAGCTTGAATTTTGTCATAAAGTTTTAGATAATAAAGCAGGATCCTCTCTAGGGGCAGTAGAGGCCCTTAATGCTCTGTAAATAAGGAATTAAAAAAAAAAAAAAAAGGAAAGACAAGGATGAAAAATCATCTGGCATTTTTTTTGAAACTTGGCTTGTGGCATGGTTAATATTGCACAGCAGATGTAACATGCCACAGAGGCCACAGCTCACCAGCTGAGGTTAGCAGACTTTGAGAGCAGAAACCACAAGAAGAGATTATACCCATAGAAACAGTTTATTACAAGAGAGCTGAGGCCATTGGCTGTGGATAAGCTAGAGAAATTTATGCTGTGGTTTAACGATCACTTTAAACTCCTGCAGCTGTGATGAGGCAGTTCAGCTTTCCCCAGCTTACTTTTCCTGCTGCTCTGCTCACACAAACAATTGTGTTGGACAAAGGAAGAGGATGACAGAGGGGCAAGAAAGATAAATATTCCATTTTTAACTTGGACCAGTTTCTCCATCTGGTTTAGCACCTGGAATCACGAGCTTTTGTGTTGGCACAAGTGAGGAGTTAATATAAGGCTGAGAATGAATAGCTGAGCAAAGAAGTAGGATTGGATCTCTTTATTCAGCTGGTTTATGCTGTATAAAAACGACTGCAGAATTATGGTGTTGCAATTGCTTTGTGGATAAGTAGCAAAATGACTTCCTCATAGTTCATAAAATAACTCAGGTTGGAAGAGACCTCTGAGGGTTATCCAGTCCCACTTCCTGATCAGAGCAGATCTTGCTTGGAAAGTAGTTGAAGTTGCCCCACGCCTTACTTTGTTGGATTCTGAATGTTTCCATGTCACATTGGCTGTAGGCAGCCTGTTCCAACACTTAAATCCTTTTTGGAAAGGATTTTTTTCTTATGTCCAATTTGAGTTTGTTCTGTTGAAGCTAGTGACAGTTGTCACTTGTCTTTTTTGGTTGTGTGGGTCTCAGAAACAGGCTCTGTCTTCTCTATATTCCTCCTGTGAATAAAGAAATGGAAAGAATAAGGTGAAAGAAATAAAGCAGATACTCCAGTGGCCTTATTTTACTGAGCATGAGCAAATCCAGCTTTTCTCAGTCTCCATGCATATGGCCAGTGCTCCAGTCCCCTCCCTAACAATCTTAGTGGCCTTCTTCTGTGTTCTCTTCAGTTTGATAACATATCCATTGCACTGGGGAGCCTGGAACTAACACTGTATTTCAAATACAGCCTTGCTAGTGCTGAATAAAGGGAAATAATTGACTTCCTTGACCTGCTGGCTAAGCTTTTGCTAATGCAGCCCAGTATGCATTTAACCTTTGTCACAACAGGGTACATTGCTGATTCATATTGAAGTTATGGTCCATCAAGACCACTTTCTGTCTGGTCCTTTTCAGCAAAAATGTTTTCTAGCACTGCCTGTACTTTGCAGCTCACTAGTATATGAATTTTTGAGATGAAATAGTGAAGTGATTCAGACTTTCAAACAAGCCTGCATTGAAACTATTTTCTAGTGATGTCTCATCCTTTTTGGCTCCTCGGAAATCTCTGGTTTCTTCTCTACCTCCCTTACACTCTGTTAAAGTTCATCTTTCCACTCTTACTTTATGCTCATCCATGATCCTTCTCCTCAAAAGAGTAAGCATAGTAAGAGCAGAACATTGCAAAATTGAGAATAAAGATAAGAAGGTAAAAAGGATGAAAAGCAGAAATAAATTATATGCAGGAATATGTGCTACTTAGTTTTATAATTATTAGGGTTATGGCACAGATAGCAGAATGTATAAACAATCAAAATAGAGACTATGAAACCTGCATATGTTACTAACATTAGAACGTAGTTGTCATGTCAGATAAAGCTCTTGTAAAAGTACATTTTGTTCCCTTTGTAATGATTTTGCTTTTGAAATTGCTCTGCATGAAACTGTGTTTAATCATTACAAGTGTGACTATCCATACACTGTTCAAATGCATTCTTCTACCTTACTTTATTTCTTATCAGGAACAGCACTCCAAACAGTTGTCTCAGTATTCATATCAAAGCAGACAAAATTCAGACCTCTGAAGGACTGAATTGCCTTATACATTTTTCCTCATCACAGAGAACAAAAAACAGACTTTCAAGATCACTAGATGTATTTGTAGTGCCTTGCTCATTGCAAGGAACTTTTTCTGCCGTAACATTCTGCTTCACTCATTCTTTTTTCCATTGTTATAAATGAATTCATGAAACAGTTCTTTCTTTTTTTGTGTCATAAATTCAACGTTCTACAGTAACAGAGCAAGAATACATGGACAGAAATCACTGAAGTGTCAGCTCTATTGAAAAAATATTCTCTTACTTACGTTAGTGAAACAAGTGGATTTAATAAATGATGACATTATTCTATGAATAACTGCAAATTTCACCAAGGAAAGTAACTTGGGAATCATTTATTTCAGATTCTCTTTCTTCTACTGTAATTGGAAGACGGAGACCCCTAACTAAGTTAACATGTTAAGGGGGAAGAGAGTGTCAACAAGACTCAAGTGTGAAGGTTAGATTCAGCCCATGCTCTTTATTTTATGTTTCAGCAGTTCTAAGAAAAAATATATTTTGTTTTCCTTATTTTAAGTCCTTGTGACATACTAGGTGCTTATTTTTCTATTGCGTGTACCTCAAACTTGCTAAGAGGCCACGTTGCTGCTATATTCAGCCAAAACCATAGCAAAGTATCAGACCTGAGTTTGGTGGGGTAAGACTGAACCACGGCAATTTAAGAAATGTCGACAGTTTGAAAAGTCTGTGTGATTTTGGGTATTTTTCTGTGAAGCTCTTCCATACAGTTTGATCCTAGTTTTTATTTTATGTAAAAAATATGTGGAAAATAATGCATGCAAGACATTTCAAAATCAGTATGACCGGTTTCATACATAATTCATTTCTCTCTTGTATGACTTCATTATGTCATGTATAACTAGCACTTTGTACTGTCAGACTGAAAAGCTACAAAAAAAAATGCTTAACCTTGCGGTATAAATCCTTAACTTGTAATTTTGAACAGTTACATGATATCGCAGCAAGTCTTAGCATTCTCAAATGTGCTTTCTCAGATACCTTACTTAAGATAACATAATACAAGACTTAGAGCTGTTTACTTACAGAGTTCTGCTTTTTATAGAAACAAATAATACTTTTAATAACTCTCACCAATTTAGGAACTGTCATAAAGGAAATACTTTCAGCTATTGCTATTAATTGTTCAGAGTAGCTACAGCCATAGCTATATATTTCACCAGTCATGTCTGATGTCTTAGCATGAAGTTACAGCCATCTTCTAGGTAGAGAATCTATGACACCAGTCTGTAGCTAAAGACTATTGCTGCCTTATTGCCTAAAGAAGCAGACAATAACACAGCTGATGTGGTTTGTAACCTGGAGTAGTGTGGCACATCTGACACCTATGCAGTTGATTAGTTGGTTATTCCAGAGGGAAGAAGGTAAAGATTTCATTCAAAAGCATATTTGCAGTTAGAACTGTTCTGTTACATTTATGTTAATATTTTTTCCATACAATTTCATAGGCACTAGCTGGAAAAAATGTGTTCTAAGAAAATATTCCTAGAATGAGGTGTGGTATGTATGAGCCATTTTGCCTTGGGATGTTCTTCTGCAGAGAAAGAATTGAAAGAAAAACAGACCTTCTGTTGCTTCTTTAACACCGTCCAAAATGGATTACAAGGGCTTAACCCCAGTAATAATGTAACTGACACATGATAAGGAGATACACCTAAGCACTTGGACATCAAAATTAGGTGCGCAAAATTTCTCTTCGGAGGAGTTTTGAAGCACACACCTCTCATCATTGAATAAAAAAAGAACTTGAGTGTACTCTCTTTAGGATGTCTTCATTTTGTCTTTAAAGACTCATGCTTTGCTTTTTTTATTTTCAAATCAAAAATAAAGTTTTCAAAAATAGCTATCCATGGTTACTAACAGTAGCTCCTCAGTGGTATGCAGAAGAAGCTGTATTCAGGGTCAACAATCTTATTACCCAGCTTTAAATTCAGTTGAGTTTTGTGTACAGGACTGTGTGTTGAGTAGGAGGCTGAATCAGGACTGATCGTGTTAAGACTTACTACACTGCTGCCCTTCACTCTGTGCTCCAAGCAGGCTTAAAAAACTTTCTGTTTTTATTTTAATTGCTTCATTTTGCATCACAGTCTGGAGGCGAGGAGAATCATAGGGATTGATATGGATTTCTTTTTTGGGTAACTAAGCTTTAGTTTGCATTTTAAACTGTTTTGTTTTGTGTTGTGTTTTTTGTTGTTGTTGTTGTTCTTTCAAATAGAATATTTTCCCTTTAAATACATCGTTATGTGTATATCTCGTGTATGCAGAGAAAGGATCACTACACAGAAGCAGAACTTGAATGACATTTTGCTATCGTATATCATCATGGTTTTAAAAATAATATGTTTGTTCAGATTTCTCTCCTCGCAAACTGTGATCTAAGAACAAGGCAACCTCACGACAACCAACAATTACAGGCAGAACATCTCAGAAATAGTCTTTAAAGGATGAAGCCTCAGGCAAGTTCTGTTTCCTGTAATGTCAGAAGAAAAGTTAATATAAAGTGAGTCTTCAAATGAACAGAAACTAATTTGATACTTGGCAGTAGCTAAGGAAAAACTTCTTTCTTCTTCAACTTCATATTCTGTTTTGCTTTTTCTCTTCATGCAGGGAGAGTTTGTAGTTTTTTTACATTTCTTTCTCGAAACTTTAAGGCAGAAGACTCTAGATAAAACAAATGATTCATTGGACAACACTTCCGAGGGGAAAGGTGTAGGTTAAAATTGCATATGAAGAATGCTGATAGGAATTTTATAGTCACCTATTGCCCGTAGCAGCCTGGCATGTGAGATTATTTGAGGATGCTAATTTGTTCACTGAATTCCATTTTCAATGTATTTGAACCAGCAGTAATACTGGGAATGCAACTACTGTTCTCCATTCTGTCTACAGGTCACTGTAAAACTGCTGGTTCAGAAGCTCCTCCTCTGGACTGCCATCACCTTTTCACATCAAAAAAGTTGCTAAGGACATCAGTTCTAAACCTGAAAAGGACAAACAGATGACTCTGCCATCATCTCTTTGTGGAGATGTGGTTGTCACAATGCTTCCTCATAATGTCTGACCTTGTAATATCATTGCAACAAATTAATTCCAGCCCATAGGTAACTTATTTGTGTAGAAGTTGGCAGAAATTGGATGATTTATCAATCTAGTCCTTCATTTGCAATTGTAAATAGAGTATTGAGTAGGCAAGTTCTATTTTCATCATACAAATTGACCGTCTTGTACAGAATTATTCAAATGCTAATACTAATTTGCACCCAGTGCAATACTGCTAAAGTCAAAGAGTAAAGCAGGCTTTTTGACCTCACACAGCAATTGGCCCATTTATTTTTCATTATGTTCTGTTTGATGCTTTACTTATTAGAGAATAAGGACTGTCTGTAGTCTGTAATTGTATTCCCATAAATTAAGAGTAAAATTGAAGACCTCATCCGAGGCAGCATGCTGCAATTGAGTTGTCTGATCTTTGTTGCTGAGATATGGTTTTCACCAATGTATTAATCTTCTTCCTAGCCCATGTTTTAATGCAGTGCTAACGTCGTATGGTCAATACCGATCATTTTCCATACTGTTTTGGTGGGAGTATTTCTGATGTTAAGGATGTGGCTGCATAGAATAGAAACTATTTGGATTTGTATTGCTCATTTATTGCAGAAAATTTATTCAACTTGATATAATACCTCCTTTACTATCATCTTGGTTATCCTCTCTGAGTTTTATTCTAATATTTAGTGATACCTATGTTCATTAATTTTTTTCAAACAGGCAACTTAATGTTTTCTGTCACGCTCTCGTTCCATCTAGGAATATCTTCTGACTAACACTTGCAGATTCAGCTTATTATAATTCTTTATAGGTAAGTTTACTTTAATTCTTTATAACTACAACTTTTTGAGTGCTGCAGTGGATGGCTATAAGCTCTGCAGAAGAGATAGACAAGGAAGGAGGGGTAGTGGCATGGCTCTCTATATTATAGAGTATTTTGACGTTGTCGAGCTCAGGGTTGGAAATTAAGTAGGTCGAGTCTCTGTGAGTAAGGATCAGGGAGAGGGCCAACAAGGCTGACGTCCTTCTGGGGATCTGTTATAGACCACCTACCCAGGATGAAGAGGTGGACAAGGTATCCTACAAGCCTCTGGCAGAAGTTAATGATTTCCAGCCTTTGTTCTCATTGGGGAACTTCAAATTCCCTGATATATGCTGGAAATATATACAGTGCAGAAAAGAAGTCTAGGAGGTTTCTGGAGTGTAGACAGATGCAGCTGGTAAGAGAATGTAGCAGCAGAGGTGTCCCGCTAGACCTGCTGTTCAAAAAAACGAGAAGTGGTGAGAGATGTGAAGGCTGGGATCTCTGTTGGGCAGATAAGGGACATGGTTTAGTGGGGAAATACTGACGGTAGGTGGATAGATGATCCTGGAGGTCTTTTCCAACCTTGGGGATTCTATGATACTATGATAATTCCTGCCAAGATTTATTTCCCTCATTGTGAATTCTTCACATTTTTGAATGTTGCTGGACATCTTGTATTTCAGAAACCTACAAATGCTGTTTCATTAGTGATGAAGTTTTTATGCAACAAACTGCTCACAATCACATTTCTTTTTTAAAAACTTTTGACGAGATTATCTTGATGATTTGTTTGTCTTTTTTTTAAAATAGTTTTCTGTACTCCCTTTCTCAGTATGGTACCGTGATAATTTGTAATTCCATACAGTCATAATGAATCAGCAGAACACTGCCTGATAACTGACTTTTAAAATGCAAGCATTATGACTGCTGCTACATATGTGCTTTTACATACAAGAATATGTAACTAAAATAACTGTAATTGGTGGATTTCACAAATAGTTCAAAGATTAATCCTTACAGTGACAGCTAAATTCAAGTTGATATGCTGAAAAGAGGCATACAAAGAAAATGACCAAAGTAGACCATGACACCTTAATTCCATTTTCTTTCATCCTTCTCACTTTATTTGGCCTCTCTTACAGAGTTCCTCTTACAAGGGGGCAGATAAAAGCTCTTCCTGTCCTTTAAAGCAGTGTCCTTCTCCTCCACCTTCTTTCTGCTTGTCTCTATTATGGATTTTGATTTGAATTATAATATACAGAGACTCGCTGTCGTGAAGTGACTAAATGGAATCCTATAGAACACTTTACAACTTTTCTTGTTCGTGAATTTGTATCTTAAATTTATTGTTTTAATATCTCAAAGTCCAACAGCTTATTAACTTCTAAGACACTCAGAATACACTTTTTCTGATCATGTGTCACTCATTCTAATGGTTTTGTTTTTTGAAGGACCAATAAATCTTATAAGCAGAGGTTTAATTTCCTCCTTTGAAAGAAAAAGGAAAAAATGATGGAAGTACTTGATGTTGGCTGTATAATAATGAGGTATTCATCTCTTTATCTGTCTATTAAGGTCCTTTTCAGGCTAATAATTGGGAATTGATCGTTGTAAAAAACTATATTACAGCAACAAAAATGACATGCATTGTACCGATAGGAAATTAATATTGGAATCTATTTCTCATAATAATATTGTATGGAAAAGCATGAACTTTTCACTCTTAAGTTGTATTTTGAGAGTTTCAAGCCTACTTGATAACTCTAATTGTTTCATGTAAGTCTTCTTTCCCCCACTAGTATTGTTCAGTTAATAAGTACCAGAATTTTAATTTGATTTTGATTTCTTTTCATTATTATGATAAGCATTTTATCTTCTTTGAGCATTTATATTTCCATAGGTAATAAGCACAGTCAGTTGTGGCAAATCTCATAATTCTGAACTGTTTTCTGCAGGTTTTGTTTCTGTAAAATTAATTACATCGGTTCATTAATAGAATAATTGGTAAGCATCAGGTGTGGGGTAGGAGGCAGAACAGAGAGAGGGAAATTCAAAGCATAGAGAATTAACTGATGAGTAGGAGGAACCTGTAGAAGGACCAAAGGCAAACACATTGAAAAAATGCTTCACTAGTCCAACTGTAAAAGTGTTTCAGATTCAGTAGAATATGGCAAGCTGGGCTTTTTAGCAAGGTGGCATCCGTCAGAGGGAGAAGTACCTATGGAGTACTGTGGTCCATCCCCACCAGAAATTTACAACATTTAGAATAAACTTGCTAAGCCTCAGCTTTCTCCTGCAAATAGTGTATTAGCAGACAAGTTAGCACCAGATCTGGTAAAACATCACATTAGAAGGGAGCACACACATTGGAAGAAATATATATCTATACCATAGCTCTCAGTGAAAGTCAGGACATCCTCACCATGTAAAAAACATTACAGCTGCCATTGCTCTCCAGAGGGTAAAACCTGTGTGGTCAGTATGTGGTACCAAATCCATACTTGGCACACGTGGAGATCTGGCACCATACAGGAACATACTGGTGTCATGATGTACTGGGTTATCCACAGGAAGTTGTTGGCAACAAGGGGCTGTAAGGAGAAGCTGGGACTACCTTGTGCTGATATAGCTGCATCCAGTCAGATCCAACGGCCTCACCACAGGGCATGGCTGGGCCCAACAGCAGAATTGGTGGCATGCCTTGTGATGCTGTTGTCGATAAAGTGATACCTCCTCATTATTCTTAACATTATGCAACAAGGAGATAGTATGTTGTGAACTATAATATGTTTTGTTAATTAATCAGGAGTATGATAAATATAGACTTCAGAAAGGAAATTTTGTGGTCCACAGCTCTATGTCCAGGTGGAAGCTAGTGCCCCCAGGGATGAGTCTTGGGACCAGTGTTTTTTAACACATTTATTGATGACCTAGACAGTAGGATTGAGTGCACTCTCAGCAAATTTGCAGATGACACAAAGCTAAGTGTTGCAATTGGTGCAAGAGAAGTAAGGGATGCCATCCAAAGGGACATAGACAAGCATAGCAAATGGATCCATAAGAACTGAATGAGATTCAAGAAAGACAAGTGCAAGGTGTTGCTTTTGGGTTGGAGCATTCCCAAGATATGTGTTCAGACTGGGAGAATAGCTCATTGAGAGCAGCACTGCGGAGAGGGGGCTGGGGTTTCTGGTGGATGAAAAGCTTGTTGCAAACCAACAGTGTGCACTTGCAGCCTGAAAGGCCAACCATATCCTGAGCTTCATCAAAAGAGGAGTGGCCAGAGGAATGAGGGAAGTGACTGTTACCTTCTACTCTACCCTTGTGAGGCCCTATCTGGAGTACTGTGTCCAGGTGTGGAACTCACAGTACAGTAGGAGTGGGAAGCTGTCAGAGAGGGTCCAGAGGAGGGCCATGAAGATGATCAAAGGACTGGAGTGCCTCTTCTGTGAAGAAAGGTTGAGAAAGCTGGGATAATTCAGCCTGGAGAAGAGGATGCTCCGGGTAGACCTCACTGTAGTCTTCCAGCACTTAAAGGGAGCTTATAGACAGGAGGGAGGCTGATTTTTTATGTGGTCTGATAGTGATAGAACAAGGAGGAAGATTTTTAAACTAAGAGAGGAAGGATTTAGGTTAGATATCGGGAGGAAATTTTTTGCTAAGAGGGTGGTGAGGCACTGCAACAGATTGCCCAGAAAAGCTGTGCATGCCCCATCCCTGGAGGCATTCAAGGCCAGGTTGGATGGCTCCCTGGGAAATTTGATCTAGTGACTGGCAATCCTGCCCAAGACAGGGGGTAGGAACTGGATGATCTTTAAGTCCCTTCCAACCCAAGCTATTCTGTGAAAATATTTCAAATAAAAATGTTCTAGGATGTGCTCCTTGGTTGATGTCTTCTTTGAATGCTGACAAATGTGTTAGCCACTTAATAGTAGTATGATTATTTTATTAATAAGAATTAACATCAGATATTGATAGTAATTAATGATGCTATTACAGTTCTGACCACCCCATTTCCTTTTTAATGATCAACATAGTAATTATTTCCAAGGCATTTAAAAACACTCAGAAGATTAATTTTATTTAGGTGCAATTGCTGTTTGTTCTGGGTATTAATGGCCTATTGACTTTTTGAGCTTTATTAGATGACAACATGAAACCAGTGGGGATTTGGAGAAGATGAGTAAAGTATCTGCACAAACACTAATGTCTTGAGGGATGTAAATATCTTTACCATTGCTACTTTGCCTTATACAGGCAAAGTTAGACAAAAGCAGTTATTGATCAGTATTCTTATTAGCCTCCATGAAAGAAAATGGGAGAGTTCTATCTACTTTGAGCATAGTACTAACCCCCTACTCAATTAGTATTATCAGTTTACTTTATTTAATTAACACTTTCTGAAGAAAAAAAAAAAAGGAAAAATAAAAGAATGATAATAGGTTAACAATGGAAGTAGGAGTAAGTCCTTTTTATTCATGCTATTGCCAAAAGCATAGGCAGATGAGGGCTGCTATGCCAGACCAGTATATTTCCTCTCCTGGTATGTGTATATCCTTGTTTCAGGATGTGGATGTGCAATGTGTCTTGTCCTTGCTGTGTATGGTGCATCCCATGCTGATGTAGGTCTTGGTTTTGGCACATGTGCTCTCTTTGCTTAATGCAGCAGGGAAATAAGCCTGAAAGGTTTTTTGGAAGTTTTTAATGTTTTGGTGGAGATGGATCCTTCTCCCTGAAGTAAAAGACACTCCTGCATAGAGGCAATTTCTTCTGTGGTGACTTCTATGTATGATATACTTCATGGACCCAATGTGTCTGCACAGTTGATAGATTTCTTTGTTTTTTAATTTCTTTTAAATTCTAAGGCTTGATCAACTGCATAAAATTCTTCTCAATTGGAGTTCTTCTGGGGGGGGGGGAGGGGGGGAAGTAGATTAAAACCATAAAACTTTATATTTTCAAAATTATTTTTAATATATTCTTCTGAAATCATCTATCTCAAAATATCTTCCTGCAAAACAAACAAACAAACAAACAAAAAACCTGACATATTTTCTCAAATACAATGTCTTCTCTCTTCCTGAAGTAAAAAATAGGTTGTTTTTTTTTTTGTTTGTTTGTTTGTTTTCATTTACTGACTTATAAAGTGCTTTATAAGTTTGCAGAGGACATTACAGGTAGCTTTATTGTTCTGCAAATGATGTTGTCATTTCTGTGTCTCCTGTAAATCCTTCTTCAACAACTGAAAATCTGTTTTCTCTCAAAGCTTCTGATTTCAAAAGCAGTGGGTTATTCAGCAATTCTGCTGGCATTTTGAAATTTGTTGACTGCATGAGCCCAAATATGTCTGCAGAATGGAGCTGAGAAGCAGCTGTGTAGCTTTTTTAAGTTCTGTCAGCTTGTTAGCTGAGATCTGATGAATACGGCAGTCTAGGTATATGGCTTTGCCAAAACAATAGTTTGCATGATATTACTGGCTAGTGATAAATTTTAAGTAAAGAACCCCTCTTTGTATTTCTGGAAAACCTCTGAAGAAAGAGATAAAGCTATTGGAAACTTGAGCTTCCAGATCAGCATGTAAAACATTTCCCATCATTTGATATATTTGCATAGTTACATTATTTGTAGGTCACATATTTAAGGTACTGTTACATATAAAAATAAGTTTATGCACATTAAAAGTGTACTTATATTCCAGTGGGCCTATTCACGTCAATACAATTATTTAAGTGAACTTTTTATAGAAATGGAGCCATGTGATCTTTTTTTCTGTATGCAGAACAGTCACAGATTTAGTCCTGAAGGACATTCAGGTGAATGAATAAGTAACAAAGGAAAGCATCTCCTTTAGAACAGTCATATACATTTTCTGCGACACTCTGCATTAACTATACCATGAAGGAATGGTAACTGCTTTGATGACAGTTTGCTGCTTTATCCTAAAACACGGGACACTGTCACTGATGCCAGCACTATTAACAATTGTCTTTGCTTCTAAACTGCCTACATTTTTCTGTAGAAATAATTCATTTACTATTGGAAATTTAAACCAAAGGGCAAGAAATAACTGAGAGCAAGTTGCATCCCGTGTTTTCAGACCTTTCTTCTATATGTTTTTATTTTCTCCAAAGCTCTGTGGCAAAGAATAGATTCCTTTACTTGAGATTCTGTTTGCCTCTCCTCCATCCCTTGCTCTGTATGCCTTAAAGAGCAGAACTGTGTGCTCCTTCAAAGTGAAGAAATATTGCCTGTTAGCCATGACTGTAATGAAGGTTTCTGAGTCTGACTACTGGAAAGTGATATTACTGACAGAATGTAGTTTCCAGATTTTAGAGTCCTGCTGGGATTAGGCATTCCAATATTTCTCTCTGTCTTTACACAAGATCAATTACATTGAAGAGCCATTGTATTTTCCTACGATTGTATAAAAAAGTCAGCCAATCCAGCACATAGATGTGTTTTGGGTATATAAATTGGAGAGTTATTACATTCAAAGGAATTTGGGGTATTAAATAGGAAAATGAATGTGAGCTCATTGGCATAGGGGCTTTGAAACATATAGGAAATATATCAACAAAGGAAATACGCTTTTCTTTTCTTTTCTTTTCTTTTCTTTTCTTTTCTTTTCTTTTCTTTTCTTTTCTTTTCTTTTCTTTTCTCTTCTCTTCTCTTCTCTTCTCTTCTCTTCTCTTCTCTTCTCTTCTCTTCTTTTCTTTTCTTTTCTTTTCTTTTCTTTTCTTTTCTTTTCTTTTCTTTTCTTTTCTTTTCTTTTCTTTTCTTTTCTTTTCTTTTCTTTTCTTTTCTTTTCTTTTCTTTTCTTTTCTTTTCTTTTCTTTCTTCCCTTCCCTTCCCTTCCCTTCCCTTCCCTTCCCTTCCCTTCCCTTCCCTTCCCTTCCCTTCCCTTCCCTTCTCTTCCCTTCTCTTCTTTTTTTTGTAAATAGGGAGTACATCTGAAGAGGGCATGTTACTTGGGAGCCTGTAGAAGCAGCAGTGGCAATGTACCAAAAAGTCAAAATACAAGAATAGGGAATAGCATGGTGCTGATAAGACTGTGGTTGAAGCTGAGCAGATAGCACAAAAAGAAAATGCAGAAGCCCGTGGTTCACCACTGTGACAGTTTTCCTAAGGGTTTCCTGGAAAGACTAGAAGGATTTGCATGCAGGTCCTGTGCATTCCTTCTGGATCATTGGTTTGCACAACTTACCTATCCCAAATGTTGCATTCCCCTGGCTACAGTCTTACAGAAATCCACCATCCACCACTCTGGCAAAGCACTCCTTCCCTAGGTCTTAACCTGTGATACAGTTCCAGGGTGCGCTGCTCAGGGTGAA
Organism: Gallus gallus; assembly: GCF_016699485.2. Lineage (NCBI taxonomy): Eukaryota > Metazoa > Chordata > Aves > Galliformes > Phasianidae > Gallus > Gallus gallus. Next base: position 162,246,252 of record NC_052532.1, on the reverse strand, counting down.
AACCACCAGCTAGGTGGTATGTGAAGCACTGGAATGTACTCCAGGCTGAAAAGCAGGGAAACGTCAAAAAGCTTGAGAAGTGGTGCATTAGGTACTTTGCACCCACTGCTAATTTTGTCTGTTAGTAAAGCGTGTCTGCATGACATCATGCAGCTCTGTGTTGAGCTCTCCCATTTACTTATAAAGGAGCTGCTTATTTAAAGTTGTCTCACTGCATTAGTACGTTATTTGTCCTCATCTTGTTTCGAGCCAGCTCAGGCATCTCCTTGTGCTGCTGCTCTGTTTTATCAAGGCATATTCCGTCTAATCCCTCAACGGAGTGTACAGAGAGTCTCTGTGTGCTGCATACACACTGTGTAATGACAGTGATTAGCCCAATCTTGGTATTATCAGGTGGTTCTTCCTTGTTGTATTAGCTAGGTGAAAAGGAAGAGAGAAAACAACAAAGTATTTGAATTTGCATGGCTATTAGCAACACGGTTCAAACTTATTTGATATTTGGCTAGTTTCATGTTTGGAACGTGGGCTAAATAAGTAAAGGCTAAAAGGAAACATAGAATTTTGTCTGAAACAAAGTTGTTCCCTTAATCACCTGTAATTATGTTCTTAGCAAATAATTTGGACAATAACAGGTCAAGATTGGAGAACTGCGTAAATGATAAAGAAAAATATTTATACACATCATGGTTTTAGAAGTGTGAATGTATTTAAATAAAAGATATGCACTTACAGTTTCAATGACATTAAAGTCTACTTCATAAGAATAAATATCCAGTTGCAATGTGTCAAGCACATAAATGAGAATGATTGTCACACACGTGAAAAGGCTCCATTGTTCTTCTCGTTCTGAAATAAATGACATAAATCAGAGAGTAATTTGCATAATTTGGAGATTAGAAATGTATCCCTTTATCCTTATTAATATATTTGCCCTTCTTAATTATAAAGATTTGAATCTTATTTTAAAATAATTTCCTACAAAATATACTCGGGGATAGAAGCTGCATGTTAATTCTGGATGGATTATTTGCCTAACCTTACAAAAGAGATAAATTGCTTCTATTTGATAATAGTTAATTTAAAAAAAAAAAAAAAAAGATTTATCTAGCAAAAAATTGACTCCTCCATAGGAAAAATGTTCTCACTATAAGCCTAAGTGTATATATATATTTTTTTATCTGCCACAGACCTTTACCCATAAAAGTTGTCCTCCAATTTATGTCAGTTTCAATTCCCTGTATATAAAATATACAGTACAGAATCTCAGATAAACTTTTACCAATGTTCATAAAACTTTTTCTCAAACCCGGTGTCATTTTTCTTGTATGTTAGCCAGTAACCCATGGATCTTGACTGATTGACATAATTGAATAATCCTTTATATAGGGAGTTCCCTCGGGAGATCTTCCATTTCCACCCCTTCTCAAGGCAGGATCAGCTACAGCAGATTGTCCATGTCCTGTCAGGTTCTGAATATCTTCACAGATGGAGATTTCAAAGCCTCTCTAGGGAACCCATGTCAGTATTTGATCACCCTCATACTTAAGAAGTGTATTCTTGAATTCAGATGGCATTTCTTGTGTTCCAGTCTGTGCCCATTGCTTCCTGGGCACCACTGAGAGCCTAGATCTATCTACCTTCTCTCATCTTTTCATTTATTTGCATATGTTGAGGTTTCCCAAAACCTTCTAATCTCCAGGCTGAACAGTCCCGCCTCTCTCAGCATCTCCTCATATGAATGATGCTCTTAATCATGTTTGTGCCTCTTTGCTGTACTTGCTTCAGGGAGTGCCCATCTTGTACTGGAGAGCCCAGAACTGGACATAGTACTCATAGTACTCCAGGTGTGGCCTCACCAATGCTAAGTAGTAGATACAGTAGATTCATCAGATTTGTAAGATTCATCTGATGAATTCCAAGACATTGCAGATAACTGAGGACAACATCTTTGATTTGGAGGAAATCTGATTACAGAAAAAAAGGAAGAGGATAGTCCATTTATTAAAAAGATTTATTCTCTAATTACCTTCTTTCATTAGTACCTTCCAGTCTGTCTAGCTCTTACTTTCATTCATTCTTCCCAAAATCTTTTGTAATCCCTTCAGACATTTGTCTCTGAGGAAAAAAATAATAATGAGACAGCATGGAGTTGCCAAAGAAAAAAACAATAATTGGGCGTGAAATTGCCAAGAGTATGGTGCAGTGAAAAAGGAGACACTGAGAGTAGTAGCGTGGACTTTCATTCTGGTCCTTTTCAACCCAGACCATTCTATGATTCAATGATTCTATGAACCTTGAGTGCTCTGATAGTTCAGTTGTGAATATTTGCTTATGTCCGATAATTTAAAAAGAAAAAAAAGAAAGAAAGAAAGAAAGTGCTTTAGGAAAATTATGGCTTTAGGCAAAAAAAGATGAAACAGAGATAAGACAGAAACACTTAAAGTATCCCCAACATATTGCTCCCATACTCACGTGCCAGTTTCTGGCATTTTAGGTTGTGGATGCCCCATCCCTGGAGGCACTGAAGGCCAGTCTGGGTGTGGCTCTGGGCAGCCTGGTCTAGTGGTTGAAGACCCTGCACATAGCAGGGGGGTTGAAACTGGATGATCACTGTGAGGTCCTTTTCAGCCCAGGCCATTCTGTGATTCTATGACTAAAGAATGAAGGAGCAACACACAAACCTACTTGTAGATATAAGGGTCAGAATGGGAACTAAACACGCTCCTGGCAGACAAAGGAGAGGGAGAGGAATAGCAACAATGAAAGTATATGCCCTGTAGAAGCTCATGCTTTAAGAGAAGGAATCTCCTTCTTTGAAAGAAGGGAAGCAGGACACATTGAAGCACTGGTGGAACAAGACAGGACAAACATCACCATACAAGTGAGGGAATTGAATGGCAAACAAAGCTGCTGTGGAAGGCTCCCTGCTCCCATGCCCTGTCTTCTGCACAAAGAAAGAAATTGTAGCTGTGTTGATGATCAATAAAACAGGACATGTGGAATGTCACAGCATACATCAACAGGTTGACACCGTACAGGAAGACAGTCTGCTCTTCCTATTGTACCACTCCTGCTCTGTTCCACACACATAGTACTGTGAACACTGTGCCCTACCAAACTAAATTATTAAAAATACTAAAAAGCAGATGTTCTTTATAATTTTTTGACTTTCTCTTTAAGATAACTTGGTACTTTCCATTTGGACGATGGCATAATTTGATTTATGATGGTGTCTGAATTTCAGCAAAGCAGAAAACTAGGGTTGGAGATACATCATTTGCTTGCTGGTCAGGGAGATCTCACTGAACATGTAGAGTGCCATAGTATATGTAAAGCAGTTATAAGAAACCTAACCAAACATGAAGGCCAGAAATAAAAACAAGCAACTACTAAATTTGTCATTCTTGGGGGAAAAAAAGCATCAAACACAACATTTGCAAGTAGCAATGTTATTCAGAGTCCCCAAGGTACAGTAGTATTATTGAAAGTGGCTCACTTAGGCAAGCTCCACTGCTTTTAAAAAGCAGAAAAACACAGTGAACATCTGGTTGAGGTCTATTACCAACATAATCCTAACGCTGCCTTTGTCCTCTTATTCATTTATCCGGAGACTGTCTTCTCAGCAGTATCTCTTTTGTCTTTAATCTCCATAGGCTTTTCTACCTTACAGTGACAAAAAGGCCTGGTCTCAAATGCAATCATTCAATAAGAGTTAAATGTGGGTACCATCTATATATATCTACTAAATTTCAATATGCCTTATTCAGACTGACAGTCAGAAAATGAAATATCAAAAATAACTGTGGGAGTTGGGAGACCAGCAGTAATATAATTTAATTGATTTTATGATCTTAACTTATCCAGGATTTACAGAGGCAGCTATATGCCGGTGATTAAATGGATGTCTTTGCTGTTCTGTAAAAGTATTTACTTTATATTTACAGCTAGTGATTACCTCGTATGGACACTGGGCTTTCATGTCTTGATTTTTTTCTTTAAAATAAGCTTTCCTTTGCAAAAGAATATACCACCATGAAAGTGGTGTCTTTGTGAATCTGGTTAATTTTGTTTATCATGATATTTTAGTGTTATCAAAATGAGATCATGGATAGAGCGATTATTATGAATGAAGGGGGACTAGCTTTTAGATACTGTTGTTCTATGTATTCTGCCTCTTAATTCTCACTTTTTATTAGCTTTGGCATCTGCCTGGACTGAACAAGTACAAACCTCATACACAAATCACACGACAGAAGATATAATATTCCTATTTGAGGGAGATGAGAAAAGCAGTATATCAGTAATTAATTCCTAAAGAACAACAACTTTTTCTCTGGGGAGTAAAAAGTCCCCCTGCTGAAATTACTCTTACTCACACTTTGAAATTACTGGGGTTTAGTGAGCAGCGCAGCCTGACTCAGTGGGTGTTAGGTAACCTGTTCTTTGCAAGCTGTGCCTCATGCTGGCACATGCCCTGCAAGCTAACTCTATCTGCTAGCACCATGTTCTCGCCACTTGCTCCTCACCAGCTGCTTGTCAGCAACCTTTGTTGTCAATGTACACTCTGAAGAGCTAAAGTAAGAACAAAGTCGTGTCTCAGGACACCAGAGAACCTTGAGTAGTTTTCAGGACTTCACAGGAGTTTCTTTAGTAGAGTACATTGCTGGCTTACTTCTTTTGCTTTTTTTCTACTTCTAAGCTTTTGCACTCCTACGCTATATTGCACTGCCTGACTGTAATTGTACTTCTGTTGCTGGAGTACTAAGAGGGCTCAACTGCATTGCGCTGTACAAACACATAATGCCAATTTCTTTATGTACCCAGCTAACTTTTGTCCACTGCGAGGAGACTCAAACACACCTGGGGATACAAGACTTTTGAGTAGTCAGGCAATTAAATTCACTCTGAGGTAGAGATTAATCAAGGAGGTGACCATAGTTAGGAAAGAACATTAAAAAAATAATCTTTAAAATAATTTTTATTCCGTAATCTTTCTTACAAGTAGATGTGTGAAGCAGTCAAACTAGTTCTACAAGCTGGGACGTAAAGAGATTTTGGGTATTTAGGAAGCTGTTGGATAGGGCGATGCCAGAAGGCACATGGGTATTCAGACATATAAGGTGAAATAAAATGAATGCAAAAAATGGACAATAGGCAAAAGTATGAATTTTGGATCTCTCACTTCCAAGCTTTGCCCTTCACAATTTTTCTTAAGTAGTGTTATGGAAAAAATTTACCTTGTATTTGCATTTCTAGTGAGGGCTTTTATTGACTACTGCTTTTCTGAGGAAAGCAGATTTCTTTATATTCTTTTAGGAAAGCAAATCTTGGTTAATGGTATCTGCCCAGTCTTACATTATTGGCAAAATCCTGTACAGCTTAAGATATGAAATTCTTCTATTTGAACTCTTTTCCTCAGCTGGATTCTGTCACACATCACTCTTCAGTGCATCACTATTTTGTGTGATATATAACAGCATTGCTTTCCCTGACAAAGCAAAAGAAATCAAAAACTGAGTAAAAGCAGCAAATATGTCACATCCTTGAGGCAAAGCTGAAAGAAACCTTTCAGAAACAAGCTGGTTGCGTTTAATTATTCTAGGTCTTTCAAGATAAAGTTCATCATATTTTTATATTCTGAGGTTATTGATGTCTATTTGTTGAGTGCACATGAAAAGAGGACTTTTGGATTTTGCGTCAAAGGACAGAGGTTTAAGAACGTTCTGATCTATGCGCTGAGGTTGTATGATGCATGTCCAGAAACAAACATCAGCTGTACAATTGATGGAGCCTGTACAGTGACTGGCAAGACAAATCGTTCTGCTGGCAAAAGAGAGGTTTGGGTCAGAAAGGTCTGCCCCAGACATTTTTTCTTGCGATATTTCATTTCTAGCTTTACCAGCTACTTGAAAAATTAAATTCCCTTTGTGCTGTTTTAAAGTAGTGAATTCAGAATGAAGATTTGGAATCACGCACAGATCTGGGCAATTATGTCAAGTTTTAAAAACCTGCAGTTTCATATCCTGCTGTAACATACTGAGAACAAACTGTTTTAATAAAAAGCAAATGGTCATCCCTGTAACACACATGAGGGTTGCGTGCTGGCCATGATTAGGTGCCACAGTTCTAGATGACATTTATAGAATACTTCATACTGTAATGTATTGTTTGGATGAATTTCAGTCAGAAACAATTGAAGTTAGCTGAAAGCAGCATCAATACAATTGCAAATTGGATTTGTACTTTGTTGTACATTTTCTTGTGCTCCCTGGCTGCTGCCCCTCTTGTCTGTCTATCAGAAGCAAGTCATGGGAGGGCAGAGACCTCTTTTCTCACACCACAGGATGATTACATGGGTCTTGCCATCTCCTTGCATCTGTGGATGTAAATTCTCTTACCTTCTGAGTTACATTTTCTTCCTTTTGTTTGCCACATGAGAGGACAAACAGGAGAGGAAATAACAGCTGGAACCTCTTATTGGTCATCCTCCAAAGGTGACAGTTTATATCATACTGTTTAAACAAGGTAAATTGATTCCTGCTGATCTCTCTTCTGGTTTTGTCTCTTAGGATTTGCTTAAATATCATTATGTCTGACTCTTGACTGCACTAAGCATCAAGTTTGGATTCTTTCTCTATGTTTGGTGATCTTCATACCTTTCTATGCACATTTTTATTGGCTATTATGTTATGTTTTTGCCTTTGGCTTTGCTATTGTACCATTCATTTTCACTTCTTTCTCAGTTTGATTTCATGCCAAATCCCAAGTCATTCACAGCATACAGTGTAATCCTTTTCTGGAATGCATCAGAAGGCTATAATGATCATGTCTTCCTCCTGTGCAGTTTTATCATCGGTCATACCAGGAATTAGCTGATACAGAATGGTTTGGGTTGGAAGGGACCTTGAACATCACTTGCTTCCAATTTACCTGCTGTGGACAAGGGCACCTCCCACTTGTAAGGAAGCTGTAGGCCACCATGAGGTCTTGACTCAGTCTTCTCTTCTCTGGGCTGATCAAACCAAGGAACCTTAGCTACTCCTCATATGTCTTGCTCCCTAGACCCTTCACCATCTTTGTAGCCTGGCTTTGGATGCTTTCTACTGGTTTTATGTCCAAAGTACAGAGACTGACTAGAACTAGAAGGTTTTTTCCTTCTAGTTTTTTTTGTTTGTTTGTTTGTTTGTCTTAGTTTTGTTCTTCTTTTTTTCATTTTTTATTTGTCTTGTTTATCTGTGTAATGGCAAATGTAAACACAGGTACTAACCATAATTGGCAGTTTGAACCCCACAGCAGTGTACAACAGAGTCTGCTGGTTCTGTCCTGAATTTCTTCAGGACACCATTTCCAGATAGTTGTGTAATACCCTGCTGCCACCAGACCACTAGCCATATTTCAATATTAAGTGGTTTTCTTATATATATATCACTGTGTTTCAGTGCATACAGCGCCACAGTTGTTTCCATGGTGCTTATAAGCTGCTGAAATCACAGATTATTGCTCTGCATGAGCTTTGATCATCCATTCAGATGATTTTAAGATGCCATCTTTAATTTGTGATATTAATACGGAACTCAGTGTTTGCTTTTTTTCTGGAGTATTTACATACAGATTAATGAAGTCAGATTTTTCTATGGTATTGAAAGCTTTCCAGGTCTAATTGGAATCATAAACTTAAACACAATATCTCTATGACATGAGTGTGATTTTTGCTTATGAAATGGCTTTGGAGGTTCACTTTCAAAACAGATTTTACTATCTCATTCATTTAGCTCTGACTACTTGAGGAATGATTCTGAAGCAAGCGTTTTGAATGAGTAGCAGCGACTGTATTATAAGAATTGTTTTTTCCCCCTTTTTGTTTTTAGCACCCTTTTAAGCAACATGAACCATCTCAGTGTCTTTTACCAAAAATTACATCTTCACTTAGTCAGCTATTTAGTTAATATTATTTATTATGTAGGAGAGAAATATTTTCCCACGGTAATATCTGAGTTACATAAAGTGCCCATTTATTTTATATTAAAATGAAAAGATGGACCTGTTATAGGACATTTGGACCGCTACTATTAATTATCAGATTTGAAGATCACCTCTGGCTGATAAAAAGATTTATATTAATCTATACTTGATAGATTCAGAAGGACTAAAGGAGTGAAGGAGAGCGAATAAAAAAAGAACATCTTCCTGTTTTCATTGTTAGATGACCTTGTGCCGTGGTACGTTTAAATTGCTTACTTCCTATGACTCTATAAAGTTCTGTGTTTTCATTTTCTGGATAAGATTGAAGTGTCAACTGTTTTTGATGAATTACACTAGTAATATCTGTTCACGTTCTTCTTTGGTCTTTTCTTTTTTATTTATATATGTCCAGTATAATTTAGTTCATCTAAAAAAATTTCAGGAAAATTGTATTTTTTAATGACAGTTTTAGCAAAGTAGGTTTGTTTTTTTTTTCTTTCTTTCTTTTTTTCTTTTTCTTTTTCCAAATGACTTTATCTTTGTTCTGCACCATTAGAATACACATTTAGCTGTTTTAAAAATCAAATGAAAAGCTTATGTCAAATGCAGGAGTCCCATTTTAACATATGCTGAAATTCAGAATTTATTTTAGGAAAAAAGAAAATTGTGCAAATCAAATGAACAAATTATCATAATTAACAATTCAAACCTTAACCTTTAACTTGATCTGCATGAAACTACTGAAATCAGAAATCTCCTTGAAAGTGCAAGGGTTTTGCAGGACCCTCAGAATTAGGGACTTGTTTCTTTATTTCTTTATTACTGAAAGGTGCAGAGGAGAGCAGAAGGCTTTAAGTGCCTTACTTCTGTTACTGAAGATTCTCACTGAAGCAGAACTGGAAGAACAGCAAGTAAAATCAAGACGTTTATATACAATATGTATGCTGAGATGGTCCGTTATAATGTATGTTACTCATCTTTTTCCTCAGTGGATGATTCCATGAGCTCTGCTATATATGATAATGTGCATGCATACTACAGTGAGAATGAAAATCACCCTATGTTGCAAAGGGTTAAGCATCAGCAAAAGGTTTGTATCAGCACTTACTGAATCTCATGAATATCAAGGAGTTTTCGTATCTTTGTTTGTTAAAGCAACCCGTGATTTCTCTTGTGGCTTTAAGCTGCTTTTCTGGCCATTATTTTTCTGTATCCCACTGTGTACTGCACCATCTCAAGTAGATCTGGAGCTGTAGTAGTTCTGCTATTACAAATGGTGATAAGCATTTTCCAAATGCAGCAGCTTTTGATTGAATGGAATAGTTTCTCAAATAATACAACCTCCTGTTACCACCTGTCATTTAACATAGTTGTTCCTGTGGTTTTGACTATGTTGTATTTTGCTTTCCAAAACAGTACATAGTCTTGAATGAGAAAACCTGGGAGAAAGTCTGCCTAATAAAATCAGATGTTTAAAAAGAAGTCATTAAGGAAACAATGTTATCTTATACAGTTTAATATTGTGATTCAGATCTAGGAAGAAAATAGGAGGTACGTTACCTCTACTCTTAGCCAAAGCTTTTTTCTTGTTGATTTCACTGATAAATACAGGGATAATGTGACTTTACTGGCTATCTGTTTGTTGTTTTGATGCTTCTTTCAATTGTTTTTACATTAGAACTGTAGTTTTGGGGCAGGAATGTATTGCCACAGAGAAAGCATGTTTACCTAGGAAGAGTTAGTTCTGGTTACATCACTTTGGGCAACTCAAAAGCCAGTTGCTCTGTTCCTAGCAAGTAAGTCCTATAAGGCTGCTGAATAGATGCGAAGGACTCTAGATCCTACTGCTGCAAGCTATAATACTTCTTAGAAATAGCTCCTCTGAAGTGAATCATCTTGCCTTGCCTTCTTTTCATACTGTGAGCATGGGTTGTTGGAGAACATAGGAAAGAAAGACTGGCTTGAGGAGGAAGGTCTCTGTAGATTTCCTCAGTAGTTAGAGGAAATATGGTAAGAAAATCATCTTTAGAAAATAGTTCTTAGCAGGGGCCTATGCCAATAGCCTCAAGTAATATTGAGAAACACTCCCTGGAATGGCAGTGTAACTGTAGATACTAATAATTTTTCTGAACACTTCTTGGAATGTTTTTGGCACAGGCAGACCAGCTGTCTCTGCAAACATTCCCAGGAACAGTTCAGAAACTACAGGACCATTTTCAACGGAGAGTTTACATGCAGCTGTCCTGTTTATGAGTGTAGAAGAGTTTAAGACCGTGGAGATGGGCCCTTCTGTAGTAAGCCTTTGAGTCAGTAAATGGTTCCATGATCATAGAATCATATAATTGTTCAGGTTGGAAAAGACCTTAAAGATCATCAAGTCCAACCATGACCTAACCATACTACCCTAACTCTAACAACCCTCTGATAAATCGTGTCCCTGAGCACCACATCCAAACAGTTTTTAAACACATCCAGGGATGGTGACTCAACCACCTCCCTGGGGAGCCTATTCCAGTGCTTAACAACCCTTTCTGTAAAGAAGTTTGTCCTGATATCCAACCTAAACTTACCCTGGTGCAACTTGAGGCCATTTCCCCTTGTCCTGTCACCTGTCACCAGTGAGAAGAGACCAACCCTGCTCTCGCTGTATGCACCTTTCAGATATTGGAAGAGAGCAATAAGGTCTCCCTTCAGCCTCCTTTTCCCCAGACTAAACAGCCCCAGCTCCCTCAGCCTCTCCTCATAGGGCATATTCTCCAAGCCCTTCACCAGTCTTGCTGCCCATCTTTGGACCTGCTCCAGCACCTCCATGTCCTTTGTGTACTGAGGTGCCCCAAACTGAACACAGTACTCAAGGTGAGGCCTCACCAATGCCGAGTACAGGGACAGGATGACTTCCCTAGTTCTGCTCAGCACACTATTCCTGATACAAGCCAGGATGCCATTGGCCTTCTTGGCCACCTGGACGCACTGCTGGCTCATATTTAGCCGACTGTCCATCAGTAAACTATGTAGTAAATGATAATAAATAAATAAATAAATAAATAAATAAATAAATAAATAAATATGTAGTAGCAAAGATGTTGCCTAAGTTGCCTTCTGAACAAAATAAAAATCATCTGAAAGCTGAACAGATAAATCTCTTGAGTAATACTGCCTAGCTATGGTGATGGCAAACAGGACCAGAACAAGCCTATAGAGTCATCTTCATCCCAGGATTTCAAGAGCAGAAGCCAACAGTGTGAATTTTAGAAGAGATGAAGGCTGTAACTTGTTAAGACAGATCCAGCAGCAGAAGCAGGGGGGTAAAATGTCAGCCATAATAAAGAAATAAAGCTAAAGGAAATGTTATAAAGGTGTCACTACGGTGGCACTAATAAAATGATGTGAGATCACAGAAAAAATAAAAGAAAATAAAATACAACCAAAGTATGAATTGACCATCTTGCTGACAATTATAGTGCCTGAACTGTCATGAAAATGAAAACATCTATAACAGTAAACACCTCTTCAAACCCCATGCTTCCTAGATTTTCCTATTTCCAGCTTGTGCAAAAAGTGGAAAGGGGATGGCAGTGGAAGAGGCAACTGCCTCAGTGTGTTGCAGTGCCTGCTAAGTAGTTGTTTTTCATTCATCTGGATCGCTTTGGGAATGATGGAAGGTTGGAGGAAATCCTGTGGCCTTACCTCTCTTTACATCAGCTGTGCTGTGAGGTGAGGATAGCAGGATTGCCTCATTCCTTGTATGTTGTAAATGGAGAAGACTTTGTCTAAAAACAAGTAATGTAAATTGCTCTTCTGTTCTAAACCTTTCAATAATAAAAAAATCAGCCTTGAAAAATTGGCCTTAGACCAACACATAGTGTCGTGCTGCCTTCATTTCACCTCATAAACCTATTGGTTTCTTTGCAGGTTTTTTCTACCATGCTAGGGATGTATTCTGACATTACTCTATTTCTAACTTCTTCTACCAACTTCATTTAATTATCTGCTTGCACTTTTTGTATCTTTTTTTTCTTTTAAATTAATTGTATAATTTTTCTGCTCTCCCACTGCACCTAAAATTTTAAGGTGCTTATGTATCATTTTTATTTATCTCTCAATATCTTTTTCTATTCTGTGTTTATTTGCTATGGTTTTGTTCTTCTTGGAGTGCACATATTGTTGGATAATACACATAACCCTTGGATAAGCAGTAATTGCTTCCTGAACAGCTTCCATTGCCTTTGTGTCCTTCTCTCCTCCCACTCCTCCCATTAGGCACTTAACCCACTGGATCCTCTCCAGCACTTCCCCATTCTTCTGCATTCAAAGTCCTTGGGTTTGTTTTTTTCATTCCTCTTGTGGGTTCAGTCTGCAGTAATGAATCCAACTGGATTATGGCCATTAGCGAGTCCTCCACCTCTACCTTCTAACAACTGCACTGCTGAAAGTCAGAACTTTTGTCTTTCTTGTCACCTTTTAATACATTGAGGATATAGTACATGACTGTTGCTTGATTTATTTCTCTTATTGTGTCCCTGTTCCTGTGTGTCTGGATAGCTGAAATCTCCTCTTATTATTTTTGACATTTTGCTATATCTCATAATCTTCGTGTTGTTTCTGATCTTATTTTTCTGGTTTATATCAAGTCTACAGTACAGCCTGACTCACCCTATTGTTTTGAATTTTGAGCCATGATGATCCTTTCAAACAATTGCAAAAACTTCTGGCTTCTTCATAGTTTCAGCCTGTCGTCAATAAAACAGTTTTGAACTCAGCCATTATGGTTGGAATTGCACTTGGCTCAGCTGAGTGCATTCCACCACCCAAAGCTCCCTCCCACAGTGTGCTCAGCACTCTGGCCCCAAGTCAAGCAATTAAATACATGCTAAAGTTCAGTCATGTGAGGAGCACTGTTAAGTCAACAGAACTACTTACATGCTTAAAGTTGGCACAGGATTAAATGCTTTGCTAAATCAAAATATTGGAGCTGTGATTTTAATGGAGCTTGGTTAATGAAGACTACACATCCCAGTGATAGGAAAGGTGGTCAGTAACATGTTCTGTTAGATATCTGGGTATGAAGGAACAGAATTCAATCCCACATCTAGGTCTTAATAGTATGTGTCTGTATACATTTGCATAGACATACACACTTGTAGGAGGATAGAACACTATTTGGGAATATCAAGTAGATTGTAAAAGCAAATATAAAGAATCTAGGCCGTATTCATTGCTTGTAGATGCAGTAAGAAATTGCACTGACTTTAATGGGCACAGTTTAGGGATTGTATAAAACAAATACTGAACCAGCATTTATCAAACAGCTCCATACCATGGACATATCTCTCACTGCAGTTTAACTTTATAATGTCTTATGCCTTATGTACAAACTTCACGGAGCAGTAGGTTGAGTTAGTGTTCTTTTTCTGGATTGCATTAATGCCTGAAAAAAATATTTAATGAAACATGTATAAATCATCTAACTTCTCTACCCTTTCCTACTCCTGCTCAGTCCTTAAACATTAGAGTGATAATCCTACTGAGCGTTTAAATAATTGTGTATCAACCCCTTCCATCATAGATGACTTAGCAAATAGCAGATTTACCTATTGTATTTCAGTTGTAGGGTGAACACTGTCAAAATTAATATCCATTGGAGACAAAGAAATTTATTCTAATCTATGTCTTGTAGTTTTCAATACTGTTTTAAAGAAAATTAAATCACCTCTGAAAACTGAATTATCACAGTGAAATTACATCCTATCATAGCCATGATGTGTCACATTCATTTTGTTACAAATGAATATATCAGCTTAGATTTATTTTAGCATGGCTTATGCTTTCCGAATTCAGGTTTTAAAGGTTCGCTCTGAAGCACAGTATTTCAGCTAAATGCATCCGGTGAGACAGTTGGATCTCATTTATAAGCATCTCTCACATTCTGCCTTATGCTATAATAAATGTTCTTGACTGTAAGATTTTAGATGAGATCAATTGTACTTCCCGCTTATCCCATTCTCTGCTGGCAAGTCTGAAAAAAAAGACGATTTCTTTTTCACAGCCTTTAAAAAGGGAGGACTCACTTGACTCATTTTTTAAAGTAAAGCATTTAATATTTTTGGAATTACTGCTTGAATTGCATCTGTAGGATGGCATTTATTATAATAAGCAAAATAAGAGAGCTGCTCGTATCGCAGCTTCTTTCTTTCGCTGCCAAGAACTATTTGCCATATCAAAGACATTTGTCTCCAAAGTTTTATTTTTATGTTATAGTTTTTAATGATTATCTTTGACAGGTGACTGTGCAAACTTAATTCCTATAATGCACTGAGAGCTCTAGATACAAAAAAAATCCTTTTAAGATCTTCCCAAACAATCCTATCTAGGCAATTTAAAAAAAAATCTTTTTGTTTAGAGGATATTGTCTGAAGTACATGGCATTCATTTTTAAAGTGAAGTAATTTACTCCTCAAGGCACAGTGAATAAGACATTTACTGTTTCCCAGTCTTAGTAAACTTGTAATGGAGAGAAAGAAACATCAGATCTCATGAGAGGTACTGAAAGAGATTGCACATCCACAGGGATCAGGCAGAAGCTCATTGTACTGGGTATGGCTGGGATGGAGTTAAACCCACGTGGTGCTGTGCTTTGTACGTGTAGCTAAAACACAGATCTTTTGGCTGTTGCTGAACAGACCTCACCCAGCATCAAAGCTTTGTCTTTATTCCCTCCCTCCAAGGCCATTAGGCTGGTGATGAGTAAGAGTTTGGGAAGGAACACAGCTGGGTCAGCTGACCAGCACTGCTTTGTTTGCATGTGCTGCTTTTGGATTTCCTGTCTTTATCTCAACCCATGAGCTTGCCCATCTTATTTTCTTCTTGTCATGTTTAAGAGGGGGAGAAAGAGAAGATGGCTGGGTGGAGGTCTGGAGCCAGTGCTGGTTAACCCACCACACTCATTCTCGAGGTGTTTTAAAAATCAGAAGGGGCAAAAATAAAAACAGAAGACCTATTTTTTTTTCCCATGATATTCATGTACTCCAGTGGAAACTTGTGAAGGTTTTGTAAAGATAAAGTAAATCTTTGAATGGAAAGTGGCTTGAAAGACAGACAGAGAAGAATGATGTTGGCTTTGTTATTCAAATATCAAGTCACCGCGTATGTTTCTCAACTTCCAACGTTGCCATTACTTGATAAAACTTTTTAATAAAGTGAGAAAAGTTTATAAAAGTGGCGAATTTTGTAAATAAGATTCAAAAATATGTTCCCCATAGAAGCCAAGTTTTCATTCTTATGATATGATGCCATCACTGACAGATTCTGTTTTTTAATTATAAGTGTTATACCAAGAGAGATAGAAATTCAATGACACTCTTTATAAAAGCGGGTGAAGTTCCAGTTTCCCATACAAGGGGAAGGGATTCTACCCTGCTCCGGCAAAATACTAGAAAGGAGATAGTGTGCAGTGCCACTTTACGCTGAGTTGGGGGATGACAGTTACCAACTTGATGTGAAAGTCTCCCAATAAACTTGTGCAGACATACAAAAATACAGAATAGCACTGTGAGCAGTGAAAAATGAAGTTTCTCCTTTCTGAGGTCAAAGCTCTTTCTCTCTGTTCAGACATAAATAAGAAGACTTCTCTTGCAGATGAGTACCATAATGGAAAATTGTTTTCCAGTACTTTTCCTTAATCAAATAAATCAGTATAGCAGACATCTGCCCTGGCCAAAGTGTCAAGTTTCTGCAAAACCAAATCCATGCCATGGTTCTGATCATAATACACAATTAATTGAATTTCATGTCAGTAAGACTGCAAATATAGAAATAACTCCAATCATGGGCCATAGTCAGAATTTTTAAGGAAAAATTCATCAGAAATAATTTGAATGAAGTGGCATAAAATCTGTCACAGATGCAATGGAGGAGTTGTAATAACTACCAGCAGGTGGTCTACAGAAGGAACTACAAGGCATGAAGATAGCTACTAAATTCTCATTCTCTTAAATAAGGAAAAAAAAAAAAAAAAGGAGAAAGTGGGGAAGAGGTACCTTGCAGGCCACTTTCTTTCTGTTGAAATATTGCTACCTGTAGTCTATCAAACTTACTACCAGCACTTGCAATAAATGTAAATTTTAGAAAAGCCATTAGGAGTGGAGAAAAAGCTGTCTGTTTAAGGAATACCTCATGTTTAAGTGGAATTATCTGATGTTAAATAGAATTTAGTGTAAGAAGATGTAGAAATACTTTCTATTTAAACCAAAAATTACTGAGCAGACCATGAAAACACCTCTTAATGAGATCTTGCAACACTTCCCCCTAATTTCCCCTCGTGTAAAAATATACAACCTCACATCTCTGCTGGTGAAAAGAAGAATGAATGTTAGTATAGGATGTTCAAAAGGTCATTAGTCATTTTTTAAAAAATGGTTTTAATATAGCTTATTTGCTAAGTGAAAGTAGAAAGACTCATATCACATCTTCTGCCTAGGGTTTGCATGAAAGTGATATATTTAACCCTTGACTGTTACGGTGAGTATCCAGCTGGTGAAATACAGTGATTCAGAGAGGGAAGCAAAACAGCTGTGCAGATCTTGTTCAGAGTGGCTGAGACTACTGGGTCAGGCACAGTATTCCATGATCACAACTACACTGCCTCCAGGGTCAGCACTAGTAAGTCAGAAGCAGTTTTAGCTACTTCTCCATGGCTGATTGATCAACTAATGGTTTCTACAAGCTTTAGCTCCTTACAGTGAACCGTGAGTCCTGGGATGCATGTTTCAGAGGCAATTAGCTGGCCCTCAGCAGAATCGGCTTGGCTCATTTGCTTGGGCTTGGTCCCAGCACCCTGCTGAGCACCATACCGCTACCCTCATATCCTCACATTATTCCTCCCAGAGCAGTGAATTCCAGAAGGTTTATTAACTTCCCCAGAAGCACTCATGGAGGAGTCAGCTTGGACTTGGGGCTGCATGCCAGAACACGTCAATCAGAGGGTGCTAGAGAGCACAGCATGGAGTCTCAATCTGCTCTCAGCTCCATCTCTGGCTGAATGCTGAGTAACTCTTGTGGAGTTTCTTCAGTATCTCTGCACTGTATACTCTACAATTTATGTCTTGTGGGGCTATGATTTGCTTGGCTATCCAAGCTTTGTCATATCCGAGGTAGTAAGAATTTGTCTGTGACACCTTTGGAGCCTACCTCATTGGCAAATGGAAGAGGGAATTTTTTGCAAGATTGATTCCTGCGTGGCTGAGAGCTTCCACAGTGATCTCAGCCTTAAAGCCTATCAACTGGGAAGTGACTGGATTATGTTAACTGCATGTAGGGCATATAGCCCAACATTAAAATTAAAATATTTAATCCAATATTTAAGAAGTCTGGAGCTCTTATCAAAGAATGAATAGAAGAGAATCATTTCCAGGGATGATCAAAGCCACATGTAAGATGTGGCCTGTTAACTAAAAGGTATGAAAGAAGTGTTCCTCCCTCATCTTAGATACTTTCCTGTACAGGAGGAGGTGAAAACATATGGGCCTTGGCCACACCAGCAAGAGAGGTTTGCTAATTTCTGTCGGATACATGTGAGTATTCAGCCATTTAAGCAAACTACTCTATTAGCTGTTTTATGCAGAACCTACATAAAAAAAAAAAAAAGATGCCAAGATCAAGAAGTGAAAGTGTAACCTTCTATTTCTTTTTCTGTTTTCATACTTTGTCTTAAGGAGCACTGCTATCTTGTTATGCCAGTGCATGGAAGCGTAAAGAATGTATTCATGTGTTCGTGGAAAATAGTTGTGGTAATAGGTAGGGAAACATGAAAATGAGTTCCCAGATTGGTATTTTATGTTAGTAAGCATTGCTAAAGTTATAGATGTGGTTTTTCAGGTTCTTTTTTTTTTTTTTTTTTTTTTTTTTTGAGTAACTATTTTATGTAGAGACCTCTTGCTGTAGACTATTCTGTTTTATTTCCATTGCTTAGTTTTTATGTTATTATTTACAATAGGGAGAGTAAGAAGAACAAAATGTTAATTTAGCAGTTATGACATTTAAGGAAGAGTGAAAACAGTAATACAATGTAGTTTAGAAAAAGCTTATTTAGTCTCTATTCTTCCTTAATACCCAGCAGAAAAGCAGCCATGACAATTTAATGGATTTTACTGTCAGAATAAAATTCCTATTAATATAAGAAAACTGGGAACAAAAGAGTTGAATGAAAGTACAACGCTAATTTCTTTCATAATTCAGGACTAGTGGAAAGCAGTTTTTTTCTTGTCTCGGCTTCAAAGTTCTATTAATTTGGTAATGTAAAACAAATCACTATCAACTTGCTGATTTCATTCACACTACTTTTGATTTGTTTCTTGTTTTACCTCTGTTTTAGTTTAATAAATAGTGACCTTTTAATTTTAATGTGTTTATTAAACCTTTATATTTGTTGTCTAAGTTTATTTTAACGTGTTAAAAGGAAAACTCTATCTACTAATTTGTTCTTTCAAAATGCATCTGTTTCTGTATGCCAAGAGTAAAATTAATATCAGCTATAGTATTTGTGTACAGTTAATTCTTATCCGTATGATGAAAATGCTCAAAAAGAAAGGAACTGAGAGGAAGGAAACCTCCATCTGTTGAGAAGAGAAAAAGGTTTCAGCGTAAATGAAGAGATGTGTAGATAGAATTAGTTAATACAGATGGCTTTGAGCTGAAATTCCCTCTCATAAAACATTAGAGGCTGATGGGATTATAGTGTTTGATTTGCCACTGTGTGGTTGAAGAGCTAATTTACCTCATGATTCTCATTTTGAAAAGCTTCTTCTAATTTTTGAAGAGTTACCACCTTGGTAGCTTCATTCTTCTTCTTCTGTGGACTCTGTAACATTGCTGTGTACAGGATTAGCTCCTGGTTGCTCATAACCCTCAGCGTTGGGCTCCAGTAGTCAAGCCTATTAACGTCATGATTCAGGAAGTGGCCCATGAAAACCTAATGAGGTTCAATAAGGCCAAGTGCAGGCCTTAGGTCGAGGCAATCCCAGGTTGTCGACTGTTTACGGGCTGGTCCGGCCTGGTTCTGTGACTAGTGGGGCGGAGGGATTTTTTTTACAAAATCCATGCCTCCAGAAAAGGGAAACAGGGGACCCCCCAAAAAAAAGAATAATTAAAAAAAAAAAAAGTGGCAACGATCTGAGGAGAAACAAACTAATTTACTAAATATAGTATCAGAATGCACGATAACACACTATAATATAATATAATTCAATATAATTGTTAATAAAATCAAATATAATTGAGAGAAGGATTGTCCGAGAGCTAAAGGCCTTACACTAATACTGAAGCCTTCAGTGCAGTCGGGAGCAGCAGCGAGACGATCCAAAAGCGAGCACAACAAGACGAGAAGATGAAGACCCAGGTCAGGTGACCTACAGGCCTTATATCTGTTCCCCTGAGCAGGAATGATAACAGTACTCAAACAGTCTTCTGGGGAATGGAGTTATTCTCTTCTGGACAAGTACCTGGAACTAGAGCATTTGCTCTTTAACTCCCAGTACACTGCATGATGTTATGATGTAGAATCCTGATAACCAAAAATCATGAAACCATGACACAGGTATTTATACAAACTGGGGGAAGATCTCCTTGAGAGCAGCCCTGAGGGGAAGTACCCGGTAGACGAGAAGCTGGACATGAGCCAGCAGTGTGCACTTGCAGCCCAGAAGGCCAACTGTGTTCTGGACTGCATTAAGAAAGGGGTGGCCAGCAGAAAGAGGGAGATGATTGTCCCTCCTCTATTTGGCTCTTGTGAGGCCCCATCTGGAGTACTGCATCCAGGCCTGGGGCCCCCAGCTGAAGAAAGATGCAGAGGTCTTGGAACAAGTCCAGAGGAGGGCCACTAAGACAATAAGAGGTCTGGAGCACCACTCCTGTGAGGAAAGATTTAGGGAACTGGGCTTGTTCTCCTGTTTCTCTTGCTCTTGGAAAACAGAAGGCTCTGGGGAGACCTCATTGCAGCCTTCCAGTTCTTGAATGGAGCATATAAACAGGAGGGGAACAACTGTTTATGAGGGTGGACAATGATAGGACAAGAGGGAACGGTTTTAAACTGAGACGAGGGAGGCTTAGGTTAGATATTAGGAGGAAGTTTTTCACTCAGGGGGTGGTGACGCACTGGAATAGGTTGCCCAAGAAGATTGTGAATGCCCCATCCCTGGATGCATTCAAGGCCAACTGGATGTGGCAGCCTGGTCTAGTGGCTGGCGACCCTGCACATAGCAGGGGGGTTGAAACTCAATGATCATTGTGGTCCTTTTCAACCCAGGCTGTTCTATGATTCTAAGTGACAAGTACTAAAGATTTTAATTTCCTGAAAGGCTACCTTCCAGATTAGAATCTTTTACTATAAAGAAACATTCTGATGAACTAGGTCTTAGAAGATGCCCCAGAGTTTGAAGGGCTTCAGTGCTTTGTGTGGTTTAGATATTTAAGCTGAGGCACGCTAAAAGCTTGAAAGTAGAAATGGACTTATCCTGAACAGCTTGTAGTATGAATTTGTTATCATTAAATTGGGCACTAGGTATTAATGACAGTTATTGTTTTTGTATAGCTCTGAGGAATTTGCCCTGACTTACTGTTCATAAGGGGTTTCATATGCACAATTCCATGCAGTTAGTGCCATTTGATGGCAAACTCTGTACCTGGCTATTGCTGTAAAGAATTATGTATCATATTTTGGATTTAGAGAGGTTTTAGAGAATTGCCCCGAGGCTTTTCAGTGACTCTATTACTAACACAAATGAATTGGCTGTTAGCTGAGCTTTGCTAATTTGGACCAATAATTGGTACAACAGTGCTGCTCAGTACTTACTGGCACCACCTGTAGTTCTGCCTTCAGTCATTTAGCAGCTCATGCACAAGGCATGGAAATGGTAGAAGCTTTTCACTGAGCATAGCTGCTATCAATTTTCACGATGACAAGTTTCCTCCTGAAGTAACTTCAGCTTCCTTCCATAATGGCCCATAGCTATTTTGTGTAGTTGAGGTACTGCTGGTGCTTTGAAAAATAAAATCCATGTCTGGTTGGCATTAGAGAGCTTCAGAGTCAGAGTTACTGAAGGGTTTGAAAAGACAAGGAGAATAATTGAATGATGGGAAAGTCAGCTGAGAAATGACCAGCAGAGAACATATTTCCTATTGTGAGGAGGTAGCTCATCTTGTGATGGGTTTCTTTTTCACCAAAAGTAAAGGTCAGTCATTTAATGATCTCCACAGAAATTTTATCTGCCTTCACCCTCAAAATCAAGACAATTAAGGTATCTGATAGTAGTTTCTTTGTATACAGAAGTGTTTAGATCAGTTGTCATTATCTAACAAAGAATTGTAGTTGAATTCAAGTTGAAACAAAGGAAACAGACAGTGATACATTAATCTCCATTGCTACCCACAATTAAAATAATATTAATAATTTAATTATTACTATAACATTATTATAGTAATTATATATGGCTATCAGAAGAAAATTATTCTATGAGAGTTGTTGGCCCATGACATAAGAGATGAATGTTGGTGGTATGGCAGTAGAAGTTGTTACTTTTTGTTGCCATGTGATGGATGACAGCGGAGGGGCAGTCTGACAAAACGATATCTGATGTGGAAATGCGTATGAAGCAAAGGTGTGAAAGGTGGGCCCGGGTGATCCTAATGAGGTTCAACACAGCAAAGTGCAAGGTTTTGCACTTGGGCCAGAGGAACCCCAGGCATCTATACAGACTGGAAGGAGCAGTCCTTGAGAGCAGCTCTGCAGAGAAGGACCTGGGGGTCCTGATGGATGACAAATTTAACATGAGCCAGCAGTGTGCTCTTGCAGCTCAGAAAGCAAATGGTATCCTGGGGTCCATCGTGAGAGGGGTGGCCAGCAGGGACAGGGAGGTTACTGTCCCTCTCTACTCCGCTCTTGTGAGGCCCCATCTGGAGTACTGTGTCCAGGTATGGAGCCCCCAGTACAAGAAAGACAGAAAGCTGTTGGAGAGGGTCCAGAGGAGGGCCACAAAGACAATCAGGGGGCTGGAGCACCTCCCCTCCGAAGACAGGCTGAGGGAGCTGGGCTTATTCAGCCTGGAAAAGAGAAGGCTGTGGGGTGACCTCATTGCAGCCTTTCAGTACCTGAAGGGAGCCTATAAACAGGAAGGGAGTAAACTCTTTGAAAGGGTAGATAACAGCAGGACAAGGGGGAACGGTTTTAAGTTGAAAGAGGGAAGGTTTAGGTTGGATGTTAGGGGGAAGTTCTTTACCAGGAGAGTGGTGAGGTGCTGGAACGGGCTGCCTAGAGAGGTTGTAGATGCCCCATCCCTGGAGGTGTTCAAGGCCAGGTTGGATGAGGCCCTGGGCAACCTGGTCTAGTAAATGGGGAGGTTAGTGGCCCTGCCCGGCAGGGAGGTTGGAGATTCATGATCCTTGAGGTCCCGTGGGTTGAGATAACCCACGCCATTCTGTGATTCTGTAATTCTGTGTGTCATTGAAACCTTCTTTTGGAAAAAATGGTACCCATTGATATTCATCAACACTTGCTGAACATTTATGGAGACTAAATGGTGTATGTGAGCACAGTGAGGCTGTGGGTGATGTGTTTCAGCAGTGAAGACAGTGATGTAAAAGACAGCAATATTCTGGACAGCCATGCAGATTTTTATGAACGCAGCATGCAGGCTCTTCATTGCTAGCAAAAGTGCATAGCTAATGGTGGTGGCTATGTTGAAAAATAGTATTTTGTAGCTTAGAATTTGCTCTATCAAATAGTGTTATTGTATTTGTTGTAGTTTTCAAGGATATAAATAGGAGGCATTACTTTCAGAGTGATTGACAATAGGTTTCATTCAGTTTGTATTATCCCGATATTCAACGTGTACCATTGTAAGGACCTTGATAAAGGAGTATGTTTAAATTACTTGCTGTTTAATGTAAGAGAGAAATGAGATCAAATGGTAAATTAGTTGTATCTAAAAAAAATGAATCCATTAAGGGAGTGCCGTGATCAGTGAGATTTTTATCTGTGAGGAGCAGAGAAACCTAAATCTGTTTATTCAGATTCCATTCTACTTTACCTGTGTTGATTAATGAGATAGAAGTTTAATTTTAAATTTGTTTACGGGAGAAAAAATCTGCATTAACTTTTCATAGGCCGCATTTCCAAATGCTAAACCAAATTCCTGTGTTGTGCAGTAGTTTCATAGCAGTCTTTAGCTGGTGACTTGAAAATAGCAGGGCTGATACATCTGCAAAGGTAAAAAAAAAAACAAACACACACACACACACACACACACACACACACACACACACAAAACAACAAAAAAAAACCCACGAAAAACACAACCTTGTGAGTGACAGCAGAAAAAAGTCCTGAAAGAATACTGAGGCATTTCTGCCTGTCCTTAAGATCTGGTCAATATATTTTTCTAAACAAAACCAGCTTGAAGCTAAGGTTAGTGAAAAGCTTTTTGATGTATAGAAATATACGCATACACGCACCAACACTTTATTTGCAATGTATTTGCAATGAAGCACTTCTATTATTACAGAAATAAATATGTTGCATCGTCCTACTGTACCTGATGACATTTCAGCACAACTGGTTTTGTAGATACCCTTGGCCACTTAATAGAATTCACTCCATCCACTGTAGTTGATCCGCCCTCCTCCCAGTGAAGGCACTGTAGCAATTGAAGAAGCTAGTAGTACTAGTAGTAGAAGTTACAGCTACATGTTAGTGGGAGTCATAATTAATTCATTTTTTAGTACTCAAAACAAAACAAACAAACAAACAAACAAATTGTCCTGCTCAGTTTGGTCCTTTCAGATTGGTGATAATTCTATTGTTAAGATAAAAGAGAATCGATCGAGTCAGTATGGTATTTTGGTGCTCTGTATGTGTAACACAGTCCTACCTCTTTGGATATCTATAGCTCAAACATAAGTAAAAATTTAGGTTTCTAAAACCTTAATTAGATTGTTATTTGATATCCACAAAATGTTGCCAAATTCTCTCTTCTCCAGAACCATTTCTTCAATGAGTTCAACAGAAAGTTAAGCTAAGGCAGTTATGGCAACTCACTTCCACCTCACAATCCATGTGTCAAGCTAGGTCACACAGGTAAGCTAGGAGACATAGGTAAGAAAATTTCCTTGTAAGATCCTAGTTCTACCAGCAGTGTTGGGCTCAGTTAAGTAAAAGCCAAAGTAGAGGAATTTTCTGTTTTCTTCAGCGTTTATTTAAAGTTCACAGTTGGCTTATATCTACTCAATTATGTCTGGGTGAAAATGGATAAATATGTTCAGGTAAAAAGAATGATATATTCTCAGTCTTCTGCCTACAGGTGCTGCTAGGTGACCCATTAATGCTGTTGTCATGTGGGTTGACTGCCTCATGGTAACTAAATGGATTAACCTGACTCATTTAATCAAAGTAAATGAACAATTGCCAAATGGTAAAATTTGCATTTTGACCTAACATGGCTTTGAGCCATTCACCTGGAGATAAAGATCTCTATTTTCCCCTGAACCACTCTTGCATATATCTTTAATATCACTCCTCTTTATAAAAAAAAGTCCTATTATATGTTATATTTTATGAGTAAATCTTCCAGCCATGGGAATTTACAATTAAAATAACCTTCACATTAAGGACATTTCTGTTATTAGCTCTGTCCCTTATTGTCTCACTTCTGTGTAAACCTCTTAGATGTGAAATTGAAATGGTTAGCTGTACATGGTAAAACAAGGAAAATCTATTTCCATTTCCGAAAGATGAACCTTTCTGGTGTACTGACTGGGACTAAACTTGAGGGCGGTAAATTTGCAGGATGGTATGCAGGGAGTTAGCTATATGACTCATTAACATTAATTCCCATCTGTAAATAATTTTGAAATACTTTAACTAGCAGGGGAGCTATTTCATCTTTTATACTTAGCTGATTGTAAAAATGTATGCAGAAACCATCTGGCCTTAGTGTTTTGTTGGACTTCAGACTTTTAATAGCTAGTCTGATATCCTTCACTGAATTGGGGTTTTCTAATCCCTGGCTCAATTCTCCTTCCAAACCAGGTAATACTGTGTTGCTAAGCTGCTTGTCAGTCAATTCCTATCTCACCAATTGAGTTGAATAACAGAGTTGCTATAAAAACTTAGGGAGGCTTTGGGCCTAATTCTCATTCATGCTAAAGTTACTTTATACTACTCTGGTTGTTCATTTACTGGGTGTAAATGCAATTTATTGCGAGAGCAATATAAAACGACCGTAACATAAATGAGAATCAGATCCCCTATGTTCAAAGCATCTAACAACTTCAAATTGCTGAGTGCTCTTTTCCCACAGGAGTGAGCGTACCAGGATTTCAATGCATATAAAGAATGCAACAAGCCAATTAAAATGAAGATATTAAATGAGAAATTGAATGGTTATTTCTAAGGTCTGTTTAGAGACAATTTTTCTAAACAATGGGACTGATTAAGCCTGGCTGTTAGAAACATGCCAACTTCATCTAAAGTTCAACCTTGCATGAAGCTTAGATATTTGCCACAGTACATGCAATGAGTTCTCAACGTTGCCGGGACAAGGAGGACTGCATTTCAGGGTTGTACACAGGTCATCCTGAGTTCTCTGACGGTGAGCTGAGAGCCAGCAGTTATTAAGCAGTGATGTGTAACAGAATGAGTGAGGCAATAATGGTCAAAGAAACTTTGATAGAAATTTTATGCAAATGTAGTTGTCACAAATGCCAAAACAAACACTGCTACCTCCCTCCTTTTCCTGCTTCTGAAGTCAGCTGTTCTATTATCTTATAAAAAAAATTTGTTAAAATGCCATGTAATGACTATCAAGCTGATCTGTACTTAAGGAAGGCATCTGATGGCAAGGTGATTCTGGAGTGGGCCATTTCAGATTAGACAAAGGTGAGTCATCCCTATGTTGTTCTTACACTCCTGCTGTATCAGTCTGAAAACCCACAGAGGAGCACTCTCACTTTGATGTGAAGTCCTTATTCCTTCTCTCCTCTCCCCTATTTCTTTTGTTCCGCTGAAGACATTTCAGCCCACACGCCAATAAAGAACAGCTCTATTGTGGAAACCACAGGCACAAGATTGATTTACTAATACATGCATTTTTATATGCCATAAGTACATTGTTCTCTGCACTCTGTTCATTGGCTCAGACTGGAAATCTAATCAGCTGATTCCAACCTTACCTTCATCTTTGGCAGTCCTGGCTAACTGGGGATGTCCTGGCGAAATGGATACAGGCAAATGTGATGCCCTACAGGCTTGGGCAGGAGTGGCTTGAAAGCTGCCTGATGGAAAGGGACCCTGGTGTCCTGATGGACAGTCGGCTAAATATGAGCCAGCAGTGCGTCCAGGTGGCCAAGAAGGCCAATGGCATCCTGGCTTGCATCAGGAATGGTGTGCTGAGCAGAACTAGGGAAGTCATCCTGTCCCTGTACTCGGCATTGGTGAGGCCTCACCTTGAGTACTGTGTTCAGTTTGGGGCACCTCAGTACACAGAGGACATGGAGGTGCTGGAGCAGGTCCAAAGATGGGCAGCAAGACTGGTGAAGGGCTTGGAGAATATGCCCTATGAGGAGAGGCTGAGGGAGCTGGGGCTGTTTAGTCTGGGGAAAGCGAGGCTGAGGGGAGACCTTATTGCTCTCTTCCAATATCTGAAAGGTGCTTACAGCGAGAGCGGGGTTGGTCTCTTCTCACTGGTGACAGGTGACAGGACAAGGGGAAATGGCCTCAAGTTGCACCAGGGTAAGTTTAGGTTGGATATTAGGAAACACTTCTTTACAGAAAGGGTTGTTAAGCACTGGAATAGGCTCTCCAGGGAGGTGGCTGAGTCACCATCCCTGGATGTGTTTAAAAACCATTTGGATGTGGTGCTCAGAGATATGATTTATCAGAGGGTTAGTTAGGGCAGTATGGTTAGGTCAAGGTTGGACCTGATGATCTTTAAGGTCTTTTCCAACCTGAATGATTCTATGATTCTATGATTCTATCTTACTGAAGAAATAAGTACCATATTATATAAAGATTGGTGGCTTTCTGTGGCTGCTAAACAAAAAGTTGATCATCTAACCTAGAGTTGTGATAAAGTGTGCATGCCAGAGTACATGCTTCATTTGCTCTATCAGCATTCTTAGGCAGTCTAGTATTTTTGTAGTACTTCTCATACTGACTAGGTCTCCAGGCTGGAAAACCCATGCAGTTCTTTGTTTGAAGGCTGTCTCTAGAAGTAGGAGGCATACTACTGTTGCATTAAGAAACATCTGCAGGCTTAGTATCCATCTCAGCCTGCAGAAGTCTGAGGTGGTGATCGTATCAAGTGCTTATAAACATTTAATGGGTGGGAGTCAAGTGGTTGGGGTCAGGCTCATTTTGGGGGCATCCAGCAACAGAAAGAGGGGCAATGGGCAGAAACTGGAACACAGGAATTTCCATCTGAACATGAGAACAAACTTCTTTACTGCGAGAGTGACAGAGCACTGGAACAATGTGCCCAGAGAGGTTGTGGAGTCTCCTCTGGAGATACTCATAACCCACCTGGATGCTTTCCTGCATAACTTACTGTAGGGAACCTTCTTTAGCGGGGGAGTTGGACTTGATTTCCAGAAGTCCCTTCTAACACTGCTATTCTGTGATTCTGTGATCTCAAGGTGACTTTAGCACTGTTCTAAGGGAGGTCTATATCTAAAATTATTTTCTAGTTGTTAATTGAAGGCTAAAAACAATCCTACTGCTCCTGTGCAAGCATACAACAGGCTTTATGGGTGCTAATAAACAGAATCCTCTTCTTATTCTTTGGCACTGAAAATTGTGATTTCAACTGACGTAATTGAGAGTGGAATGTTTTCCTGCTTCCCAGTTCAGCTAAATCATTGTAAGTAGGAAAATATTTTTGAGATGTTGCTTCTGCTGTCGTAACTGCTTGTTTTGGTATAAGAAAACAAATCCGTATAAATGTTTTAGGACAGAGTTGATCATCCTATATTACTTGGGCATTTATGATTATTTTTGCATATATTAAAACAGTATAACATTATTTAATGTTGTGAATGCAGGATTTACTAGTGCCATCTATTGTTGAAAAATGTAGACTTGTTAATTTGCATATTCTATAGTAAAGTTGCATTAAAAATTTAACAGTTTACTGAGTTTTACTGCAAAATAAAATAGTTCATGTAATTGCATGTTGGAGATGTTTTCGCTTTGCATTCTTTGAAATGTGTTTATCTTCAGTGAGAATATACTTGGCTGTTATTTTCACTACAGTCTGGCATTTGAAACCAAACTCTGTTTTAGTCTTGCACTGTTCAAGAAAGCTTGTAGTAATTTATTGTACAACAGGAGGGATACCAAAGTTTTGCTTGCAGGACACAGTTAATTTTTAGTGTAAGAGTTTTCAAACGTGCACAGTAATTTGATCCTCAGTGCCGTATTGCAAAGCATTCCTGTGATGCAGAAGTCTCACTTTCACTGACAGAGACTGCCTTTCTCACAGTTTTTGTTTTACTTTTTACTTTTTGCTTTTAGAAAGTAAAGGCCTTTATTTACAGCAGAGTGATGTGAGGCATGCAGGATGTGTATGCTGCCAATAAAGAGGTAGGTAGTACCAAAAAGATCTCAGTAGACCTAACCAAGGTTCCTGTCTTTCACCACAGATGCAAAAGGAAACCTCAGTGCCTCTGATGGGCAAAGTTCTGCTAATGACTACATAAAATAGAAGTAAAGAGATTTTTCTCAGTCTCATTATCCATAGGAGATGTTGCAGTGGAAAATATTTTCCTGAGAGAAATGTGAGGGCTGTTTCCTTCAGCCAGGGGAAGCAGAGAACCATAGAATAGAATCCTAGAAACATTACGGTTGGAAAAGACCACTAAGATCATCTGGTCCAACCATGAAATCACCACCACCATGCCCACTAAACCATGTCCCTGAGTGCCACATCTCCATGTTTCCTGAAAACCTCCAGGGACAGTGACTCTACCACTTCCCTGGGCAGCCTGTTCCAAAGCACTGATTTTTTTCCTAACTAGTATTTCCCCAACATACCCAGAGTTCTCTGGTGTCAGACGCCAAATCAAGTGGAGAATCTTGATCACATTTTAACATTCATATCTCAGTGTTATTTTTCTGTATTGCAGCTGTTTACTGCAGCTGCTGAACAGCCACACTACATAGAGAATATCTTTTGTGAAAGAAGGATCAGTCGTACTCCAGTGGTATTAATCGGCTTCAGTAACACACACAGCTCATCACCTGGCTGTTCTGGGTCACTGTTGTTATTGTCCAACAAATCAGAAGAAGCTGCCAACATCAACAGCTACATTTGAAAAATGATGATGTGATCAGAATAGAATAAATCCAGTCTTTAAATCAGGCAAAAACTCAGCTATATTTCAGAAAGCAAACCATTCTACCTAGGCCTTATTCTTTAGGCACTGAGTTTTTGGGGAGCACTGCCACTTTGTGTCCCACTACAATTTCTATGCAGGCAGGCATTCATTTGAACACTCAAATCCCCTAAACACACCCCAGTTTTTAGACACAATCAACTCATAACTGATGTACCAGTGTATAGATAGATATACAAGGATTATGTCAAAGAACATACTAGCAAAGACAAAATAAAGGTTTGTGATTAATACAATCATCATATCATATACGTAGTATGGCTTGGTTGGATGGGAGCTTTGGAAGGGACCTTAACACCCATCCAGTTCTACCCCTGCCATGGGAAGAGTTGTCACCCACCGGATCAAGCTACTCATGGCCCCATCCAACCTGGCCTTGAGCACCTCCATGGATGGGGGATCCACAACTTCTCTCGGCAGCCTGTTCCAGTGAGATCACCCAAGTGGAAACAAATCTCTGGTTTCCTGATCAGGCTGCACAAAGACATATGCACTTTACATTAAACCATCTTAAATTTAAAATACAGGCAATCTTGATCACAAAGAATAAGTCTTTCTTTCCACACTTTAGCAGAGTGCACTGAACACTTCATATTTTACCACTAGTAGTTTGTTTTTTGTGATTTTTTTCGTCTTTTTTTTTTTTTTTTTCAATGTTCACTTGATGAAAAGGGAAATGTAAACTTTGAAAAGTTGTAGTACTTATTTCCTTATTACAGGAGTAATTTTAACAGTTGCAATTAATCATGTAAGAAGGAATAGATTTATCATTGAATAATCAAGATAATGTTAAATGAGAATTTATGCATGGAATAATGGCTTTCTTAGAACAAATCGGTATTGCTGTTTTGCCTGTGGCAAATCACTCCATAAGAAAAATACAACATTTAAATACAGATCTATTTACTCTAAAGTTACAAACAGTATGCTTTGGCTTTAAATGAAATGCAAAATAATCCCTCACTGCCACACAAATAAATAGTTTTCCTTCAATTTGCAACACAGAAGCTATAAGATTTTGGAAACAACACATTATTTTTTCTTACAAACATAAAACAAGAATAAAAACCACACAACTCAGTATAGATGCATCTTGAAAAGTTAAGCAGTTTGAGAATTTTCAGGTTGTTTTCCCCCTAAAACTGATTTTGCATCAGATATGTCAGTGCTGTAATTCTGTTTATTTTATAAAAATGTATCTTGGATCCTCTTTTCCTGAATACAGTGGACAGTCAGAAATGGGAGTGAGTTTTTCTGCATATCTTTCTCCGGATACAATTTCACTCCAAGTTCTCTGGTTTGTGTTGGTCTCTGACATGAAATAATTAATTTGCTTGCTGTTTCCTTTTCTTTCAAATTTGTTCTTGTTCCTTCTGGTGTACACATGTGCACGCATAGTAATTTCAACTCAAGTCATGTACTAATACTTAGTCTAACCTTTAAAAATGACTTTCCTTTGCTGTCTGCTGTTTATAAAACAACCAGAAATTTAACTGTTTCAGTGTTTGTATTGAATGAAATCACTGGTGATATTAACCACATCAGCTGTTTAAAATCCACGATCCTCTATCAGTTAAAGGCAGAGAGTTATAAGCCATTCAGCTTCCAACAGAATAGTGAATTGTGGGGAAAACAAAATAACAATAATGTAAACTTTGCAGTGGATATATATTCCTCCATACATTTTAATGCTGTTAAGGGCAATAGTAATGACAGACTTGAGTGTATACGATGTAGATTAATGATAATAATATTCTAGTTATGCCATGCCACGTTTCATAAAGAAAAGGCTTTTAGAGACAAAAATGAATTCTAAAGCTTGAAATGGTGGAAGCAGGGACAAGTAACCGGGGGAGTATAGGGATGCTGCTGGGCTGTGTAGGGGAGGTGTTAGGAAGGCCAAGGCCCAGCTGGAAGTGATCTTGTCAAGGGGCACAAAGAAGGATAAGAAAGGCTTCTATGGGTACATCAGCTGGAAAAATAAAGTCCAGAAGGGTATTGAGCAATACAGAAGGGCTAGTAGTAACAATAGACAAGAAGACTGACGTACTCAATGACATTTTTGCCTCAGTCTTGTCTAGTGACTACTCTACACACACAGAGCCCTAGAGCAGATGGTTTGGAAGGTGGGAAATGAGGGAGTAGTGCCCCTCTAGTTTCACATGTGCCACCACCTGAGGAGCCTGATCATCCATAAGTCTGTAGTACTTGATGAGATGCATCCCAGAGTCCTGTGGGAATTGATTGACATAGTCGCCTAACCACTTTCAATGATATTTGAAAAGTCTTTCCCTGGTGACTGGAAAGAAGGCAAAATCACATCCATTTTTAAGAAGGACAGAAAGGATAACACAGGGAACTACTGACCTGTCAGCCTCACCTCTGCAGGGGTGAAGAAAGAAGGGAAGGTCATGGGCTGATCCTCCTGGAAGCTATGCTAAGGCATAAGGAAGAGAGGGAAGTAGTATGGGATAACCAGAATGGATTAACCAAGGGCAGGTCCTGCCTGATCAACCTTCTCCCTTCTTATGATGGTTTAACTGCATCTGAGCCACTGATGTCATCTATCTGGACTTTAATTAGACCTTTGACATGGTCCCCCATAACAACCTTCTCTCCAAATTGGAAAGATATGGATTTGACAGGTGGACTTTTTGGTGGATGAGGAACTGGTTACAAGATTGTAGCCAGAGAGTGGTGGTCAGTAGTTCAATGTCTGGATGAAGATCAGTGACAAGTGGTGTCCCTGAGGGGTCAGTACTGGGACTGGTGCTCTTTAACATCTACATTAATGACATCAACACTGGGGGTGAGTGCACTCTCAGCAAGTTTGTGGATGATGCCAAGCTGTGTGGTGCAGCCAAGATGCCTGAGGGAGGGGATACCATTCAGAGAGACCTAGAAAGGTTTCAGCAGTGGGCCCAGGAGTACCTCATGAGGTTCAGTAAATATAATTGCAGGGTCTTGTGTCTGGATCCTGGCAATATGAGCTTGAGGATGCAAGGATAGCGCACAGCCCTGCTGAAAAGGACTTGGGGGGTATTGGTGGATGGGAAGCTGGACATGAGCCAGCAATGTGTCCTTGCAGCCCAGAAGGCCAATCATACCCTCGTCTGCATTAAAAGAAGCATGGTCAGCAGGTTGATAGAGGTGATCCTGCATCTCTACTCTGCACTGGTGGGACCTCACCTGGAGTACTGCATCCAGATGTCGAGTCCTCAGTGCTGGAGAGATGTCAACTTGTTAAAGCATGTCCAGAGGAAGTCCACAAAAATAATCCAAGGGATGGAACACCTCCCCTATGAGGACACACTGAGAGATCTGGGGCTTTTCAGTGTGGAGAAAAGAAGTCTCCAGGGAGACCTGATAGCAGCCTTTCAATATCACAGTGGAGGACAGAAGAAAAAAGAAGACAGATTCTCTACCAGGGACTGCTGTGAAACGACAAGGGGAAATGGTTTCAGACTAAAGGAGGGGAGAATTAGATTGAATATAAGGAAGATATTTTTTACAAGAGTGGTGCGGCACTGGAACAGATTGCCCATAGATGTGGTGGATGCCCCGTCTTGGAGACATTCAGGGTCAGGCTGGACCAGGCTCTGAGCAACCTGATCTAGCTGAGGATGTCTCTGCTCATTGCAGGGGAGTTGGACTAGATGACCTTTAAGGGTTTCTTCCAACTCAAATGATTCTGTGATTCTATGCTTCTATGAAATATAAAGATACAGTGAACACTCTAATCCAAAAATCAGAACCTTTCTGAACAATCTCTGCAACAAACAGTAACTTGTTTTTTAACATCATGATGAACTTTTTGGCTTTAGTTATTTTCAATTTGTGAACCACTCTTATGCTGGGATGCATTAAAAAGAACACAGCCAGCAAGTTGAGGGAGGTGATCTTCCCCCTCTACTCTGCCCTGGTGAGGCCCCATGTGGAGTAGCACCCAAGTTCAAGCAAGTCAGGGAACTACTGGAGAGAGTCCAGCAAAGGGCCACAAAGATGATGAAGGGCCTGGAGCATCTTCCTTATGAGGAAAGGCAGAGAGACCTGGGACTCTTCAGCCTGGAGAAGAGAAGACTGAGAGCAGATCTTATCAATAATTATAAATATTTAAAGGATGAAAGGTCCAGAGGTCCCTTCCAACTCTTACAATTATGTGATTCTGTGATCCTATAATATAGAATAATCGTATTTCAATAATATCTTAAAAACAGACATACAATTTCAAAAGTATAAAACTCAACTGTTTAAAAATAAAAACAAAAAACAACAACTTGGCTGACTTTCAGTTGCCCAGTTTGCTTTATGTTATTCTGAAATTGGAGGAAAGTTTGTCGGGAAATATTCTTCACTCCAGATAGAACTAAAATTCTATTAAGCTGTGTTAGATTTTGTTGCGAATTGAAACACCGGTCGCATACACGGCCAGTTAGGAATCTGAATTTTATGGATGAAAGAGACTTTTTGTGGGAGAACGCAGGCATAAAGTCTTGTGCAGTGTTTAATGGGTAGGTGTCTGAGAAAGTGGTAACAGAGACAAAATTTAAAGGAATCACAGCTCCCACAGTCTCATTTTGTCTTACAAGGATTTTATATATTTGTCTGTGCACCATCTTTTTTCCAAGCCAGAAGAACAACGTGCAGCTGTTTGGATCTTTTTCTAGTCACAAAGTTGTATCTGGTAAGAATGGAATAGAATGGAGATACTGAATTATGTTACAGTTGCTTTCAGTGCCTCAGACATCTAATAGAAGGGACTCTGAGATATGCCAGGCGTGAATCTGTCTTCGGAATACCAAAAGGCAGACAAGCAGTCACTTAGAAATTACTCAGACATCTGGACAATCCACTTGACTGGACACTGCATGTGTCTCAGATCCATTAGAATCACTTCAAGATATATGTAAATATTTTTGACAGGTTTAAAGATACCATTTAAAGATATCTAAGGTAGGTGTTGTTGAAATATCTTGTATAACTTGTGATGTTGCTTATCTTATAATGATATAGTTCATGCTAGTATCAAAGTTCAAACACATTGTCTTTTATATATTTGTTCCGAAGCTAAGAGCAGTGTTTAAATTTATCACTGTCTGATATCTTGAATTGTCAGAAAGGTGGGTGAAGCTGTCTATGCAACCGTGCTTGATTTGAGGTGATGATGGAAGTCTGCCTGAGCTGCAGAAAGCTACAGGATGCTACAGAACACTGCCTTAGCTCTGCTTAGCAAGTGTGAATCACCAGCAACGTTTCAGGGACTTATGGACAACATATTAATGTTAGTGTGGTTATGTATTTACATCTTGATAAAGGCTACCCTATGCATACACCTTACAGATTGAACAAGTACAAAGAGCGAAAATTATTTTAAAAAAATTATTCAGGGCAGTGGGACCCATTTCCACTCCAGCTCTGTAATGGAATATGAGAAACGAAGGAAACTGAAGATAACCTTTGGGAAATTAAAAAATTACAGGGTTTAGAGATAAGATGCATCATTCACTGAAGTGTCCAGTTTTACAAAAGTGGCAAATGAAATCTTTCATATATCTCGCTAGAGATTACAAACGTTCATGCACATATTTTTAATAACTTTGACTTTTTCAGTGAATTAATCTGATTAAAAAACCTCCAGAAACAATACGCTGGTTAAACCTGACTGAGAGGCAACATCCCACCCAAGCTCTCTCTCCTCCCTCTGTGGGACACGGGTATAACAGGATGAAAAAGCCCTGAGGCTGACAAACAGGGAGATCACTCGCCAGCTATCTTAACAGACAAAAGAAACTCGGCTTGGGAAGGACTAATCCAATTTACTGACAATTAGAATGGATTTGGATAGTAAGAAACAATAAGACAAACACTAAAGCAACACCTTTCCAGCCCGCCACTTTCCCAGGCTCTGTTTCACCCCTCTACTACTGTTATCCCCCTGTGCTGTGCAGAGAAATTAAAGGATGGGGTTTGCAGTCTGCACGTAACAGTTTCTTCTCTGCTGCTCCTTCCTTTATTTTCCTTTTCTCCAGCATGATCTCTCTATGGGCTGCAAGGGAATCTCTGCTCCAGCACCTGCAGCACCTCCTGACATCCTTCTATGAACTTGATGTTTTCAGGGCTGTTCCTAGTTCTTTTTTTCCTCATTCCTTCATTGCCTCTATGTTGCTTGTCCCTTTCTCAAGTACACTCCCTGTGGTGCTGCCATCTTGGCTGCTGGGAAGAGGCCACTGCAGCCCCCCTGCTGCCCACAGCTTTGTAAAGGCAGACCATAAAATTGGCCACAAGCCTACCTATATAGGCGAGCCAAGATAAATCATGTAAGCCCATTAATTAAAAGCCCAGAGTTTACTTCTGCAAGATTTTCATAGAGGGAGATTTAGACAAGATATAAAGAAAAGATTTTTACAGTAATAGTGGTAAAGCACTGAACAGTTTGCCCAGAGAGGAGGTGATGACCCTACCCTGGAGACATTCAAGGTCAAGATGGCGAGGACTCTGAGCAACGTGATCTGCCTGTATGTGTCCCTGTTCATTTCAAGGGAAATGGACTAGATGACCTGTAATTGTCCCTTCCAACTCAAATGATTCTGATTCTGTGATTATGTGACACTATATACCTTCTTACGAGCAAAGCTACAAGATGGTAATGACATTTTGTGACCAACTCTGTGGTTCCCGTTGTTGAAAAGTTTATAAGGTAATAAGAGTGGGGGATTTAGAACATGTTACTTCATTAGCAACTGGCACTTCTTGTAATATGGTCTATGGCTTTATTGACACGTATTAATTAAAAAAAAAAAAAGGGGGACAGATATTACATGTAACGAGCAATGAGCAAGTGTCTGTCTCTAAGCTAGGGCAGACTTATAACAGTTATGGGTGTTACAGGGAGCCAAGAGGGCAGATGTTTGTTCAAAAGCCTCTTGAATACTGACAGGCATGGGGCACCAACCAGTTCCCTAGGAAGCCAGTTCCAGTGTTTCATCACTCTCACAGTAAAGAAAATTTTCCTAATATCTAGTTTCAGCCTCCTCTGGTATAGCTTTGTGCCAATCCCACACATCCTGTGATGAGTAACCAGGGAAGAGAGATTGGCAACTCCTTGTCCATTTCCCCTCTGCCAGAAGTTGTAGAGAGCAGTGTGGTCACTCCCTTTCCTACGTTTCAGACTATGCAGCAGTAATGCTGCCCTTGCATGTGGCAATGGATTGTGCTATGGCTATATTCTACAAAACAGAAGATAAGATGATTTTAAATGTGGAAGCTATCTGCCAGGTCGTACAATTTAATTTGCAAGACCAAACTTCCTCAATATTGTGTTTATGTTGCAGTGTCATTTACTGTTTAATAGAAACATTCAGAATGCCCTAGTTCCATCTGTTATAAATAGTGAAGGCTGATAAATACCATGCAAACACAAGATGCAGCTTTCTGGCAAATTATGGCTTGTACAGCCCCCAAACATAAAGCAAAATTTATAACATTTGTATCTCTCTCTCTCTCTTTTTTTTTTTTAACTGTACAGTAATTACTCTAGAGCTTTGAGCAGATACATAAATAACAATCATGGTTTTATATTTAAATTGTTGTTTGAGAAGACAGGGACAAGTGTATATACACACACAGAGACACACACACATTTCATACATTCAATTGTACTGCAGTTCCAAATCCTATTATGGCTGCAGACTTTTTTTATACAATTACTTGTAAATGCATTTTTGCCAGATAAACACTGTTGAAAGGCAAGCCCACATACTATATGCATTGTATGAACAAAGCTCTCAGGTTTTGATTAAGAAAATGGAGATGAGTAAGACAAGTAGCAACAGACCTGCAAAAGGCACTTCAGTGAAGAAACAAAGATGAAATTACTTCCATTCCCTGTTCTCAAGAGAAAGATAGAAATTTTTTAGCAATAGGGCAAGTGAGTCACCGAACAAGGCTGTTAGAAGCTGTGGGTGAGATGTGGTAGCAAAAGAAAGCTCCTGTTGTCTGGGCATGATACTTCATCATCTGCCAAGACTCAAAGACTGAAAAAAACCTTCAAATTATCCTGTGTAGCTAAAGAAAAACAAACCTGTGGTTTGAAATAGTGAAACATTCTACCAAGTCACTTGAAAAGACGCAGTTTAAGTAAGTTTATGCCTTCTTTTGCTCAAGCTGGATGCCAGCGCGTGAATCATGCATCCAATCAAGAAGTGCAGGGAAGATGTTTCTTTTTGTTCTATTTTTGAAGCAGATACATTTCAAAGGAATTAACTTCACAAACCTCACTGCAGTCACTGCTGACAGTCTTTAAGGTTAATGAGTATTTTTCTCTGTGGCAGAAAATATTTGTTTTTTTTCACTTGACTTGACTAACTTTGACAAAACCATACCCTTTCCAGAACATATCCATACCAATTAAATATTCTAAATTGTATGAGCAGATCATGTTCTACCTTGGATTTTTGGAAAGCTAAGCTAGAACAGTTGCATTTGGAAAGAGAAGGTGTAAAAACTATATTCCTGTGTTTAATTTAGCACATTCAACTCCTCATCTACTTGGAGGAATTAGCAAAGGGAAACTTATTCTTTAAAGCTAAAGGTATATTCTGGAAAACAACCACCTCACAGGCTGTCACCCTGAGATAAAACACTATTCATGTCTAGAGCTGAAGCTGAGTATCCCACAGAATACATTCACAATTTCATCTTGATTGTTGTTTCCTAATGCTTTAAGTATTGACTTTTGAAGTGTTTTTCTTCCATCAATATAAGGATGTGACTTTGATGTAAGCCTCAGACTGCAGAGGAAAATGAAGAGGAAGATGTATATATTTAGAACAAAACAGCACATTTAGGTACAACTTCATCAATAAACTCCGTTTATTTGTAACTTTTGCTGTAATACAGTATGTTTAGTCTGTATGAATATTAATGCATGACATGTAAGAGAAAGTGACTATCTGGAATACAGTAAAGTGTCAAGTAAAAAGATTTCTACCAGAAAGAAAGAGAAATTTAAAGAAAACATAGGTCCCTTATCCCTCTGGTCACTATTTCCTTCTATTGTGGAATTTTTAAATGTGTACTCTGCCCATTCTTTGTTTGTGACCTTTCTTGTAAAGACAGGCATTTCCTTATCTTTTTCTTCCTGGAGTCAAGTTAATTTAATTTACTGATCATATCAAAGGCCTAATTCTTATGTACCTGTATTCTACTGGATAAGTTTAACTGAGTGTAAAAGAATGTTAACCAAAGATAATAGAAAGATCCATTTGAACACAACAGGTACAAATTAAGTTGTTAACTGTATTATATACATTGCATTGCTTATCATGTCTGATAAGGAAGCTCAATAACATTTAGCTTTGGCACATCTTGTGGTTGCATGAAGAATATAACTTTTTTGTACCAATTTTTAGTAGCAATGAAAGCATAAAAGAAAGCTCCTGATAAAAAATTGTTTTTGCCAGTGCTTCCTTTCCATCTCAACTATCTCTCCTGCTGCAAGGAGTAAGAGCTTAATGCAGCAGCTTCTACTACACTGCTGGAAATTACAGCATGGTCTGTATGAGGAACTTATACTGGTCTATTCTGAAAAACTGAAATAGTTGCTAGTTTACCATACCAGGCTGGACTGCAAAGTGAAGAAGTAAAGTTCAAGCATAAGAGATGGGAATGTCCACAAGGAGTATGAGAGAGATATTCATCTGTTGTCACAAAAATAGTTATTTGCTCGTGTGCATCAGCATCCTGATAAAAATTTGTGTTCCTACTATCATATATCATGTATGGTCTACTGAGAAAGGCCTACACTTCATGACTAAATTACAACATCATTGCAGTTTTGTCATGGAATTAAAACAGTAGAGATATTAACTACTCAGTGTCAGAGAGATTTAGACTGGAAGGAACCTCTCTCCCTCCAGAAACCGCCTGATCCAACCCACTATTTGGAACAGCAATGATAGGGTTGCTCAGGGCCTCATCTAGTCAAGAACATTCCTATGAGTGCAAGTTCCCCCACCTATCAGGGCAACCTGTTCCCACATCTGGCTACCCTCAATGAAAGTAATCTTTTCTCCCAACATTTTATCAGAACTTCCTTGGCAGCACTTTGTGTCCATTGCATCTTGCCTTTTCACTGTGCACCCTCAAGGTGAGTCCAGATTCATTTTCTCTACACCCATTCATAGAATCATAGAATTGCACAGGTTGGAAATGACCTTAAAGATCATAGAGTCCAACCACAACCTAACCATACTGCCCTAACTCTAACAACCCTCTGCTAAATCACATCCCTGAGCACCTCATCAAAACAGTTTTTAAACACATCCAGGGATGGTGACTCAACCAACTTCCTGGGGAGCCTATTCCAGTGCTTAACAACCCTTTCAGTAAAGAAGTTTTTCCTGATATCGAACCTAAACTTACCCTGGCTTTGTAGACAACAATTCCCCTCTAGCTTTCTCAATACTGAACAAATTCAGTTCTTTTATGCTTTTCCTCGTAAGTCATGTGCTTCACGTCCTAATCATTCAGAGTAGATAAACAATTTATCAAGACTTGTACGTTAAACACTGTATAGTGTTTATCTCTTAGAATTCTCATCCTAGACATACAGCAAACTTATCTATGTGTTCAGGAGCCAAAGAAGCCAAATCAAATTACGAGATTTATCCCAGATGCATGTAAATTGGCAGGACAGCCTAATATTTGAAGTGGCTGAATTAATTGCTATGATCCTTAGATAAATCATCAAGAAAATTACCAAGGTCTATTTGTACACTTATTTATGGCATGATCACAGATATGAGTAAGAAATCATGTTATTTTCTTTTGTCTACTCTTCAAAATTATGCAGCAAAACAGTACTTGCAGGTTTCTTCAGAATCTTTAATTGGACAGAGTTTGGAAAACATACCTTGAAGCCAGAAGCTAAGTTAATGATCTTCATTTAATAAGTTTAGCCAACAAGAAAGTCACTGATTTTTTATCATAGTCTATCGGGATGTACACTGGGAAGAGACCTAGATCAGAGAATACATGATTCATTAAGATAACATATTCCGTGGTTGAAGACAAACATGTAATTTCAAGATAAAATAATGTAGATAATATCAGCATGATGGAAATTTACAATAAAAACAACTTACTTTGTGAATTAATGAATTTACCACTATGTGAAGCCTTCAAACTATGACTGTGTGTCATTCTCAGAGGTGTCCTCCAGCCCAGTCTGAAAGTATAGGTCATGAATTACTGAGTGAGGTATTGTGACCTCCATTATGCAAAAGCTCAGAATAAATTTTCCGTGTCGTTATTGCATTTTTTAACTCTGTGGATCTATAAAGCAGAACCAGAGTGATGTGCTATAAAGTTAATCCTCAGAGGCTGCCTAGAGGAAAACTCCTTATTTTGCATTAGATACACTCTTCATTTTCCAAAATTCTGATCACTAGCATTCATTTTTGAAACACTTATGCCAAAAGACAACGGGAAGAAAATATGTTAAACATATATAAACATATAAGTTAGACTTACTTCCTTTTATGTTTCAACTAATCTGTGTTGTCACTTCTATTGCAAATGCCCAGTTTTTAGTGCTATTTCTGTCCACTTAAGCATAACAAAAATGAAACTCATTAAATAATCTAGGTAGATAAAAATCCCTAATCATGTTTTGCTTTCCAGTCTTCAGAATTTACTTGTTATTTCTTCGATCTATTGCATATGAGATTCTATAAAACAAACAGCTGCCCTCCCCCCATAAAAAACAACCAACAAACACCGATGTATATAACTTCAGGATAGAATGGAGAGAACAGAGCTTTCCAAACCTATGAAACAATTTGTCCCTCTCCTTTTGGCTACATGTGGAAGAAGAGGAAAATTTAAATCACCCAGTGAAGGCTATTACAATAATTATGGGCTAAAATCTCTGCACTTCATCTTTAAGTGATGTGCCTACTTGGGGAAAAAAAAAGTATTAGGCTTCAATTTTCTGAGATTTCCTTTCAAAAGCCCTCTCTCTCCTTCACTGGGATTCCTTGTGCTTTGCAGAACTGGGCTCTTAGTCCCTGGAGCTAGCTATTCCATCACTTCTGTAGTAGCATACCACACACATACCTCGGCCTGCTTACACAACAGATTGCAGTAAATCTTCAATTTAATATCCTAAAGCCTCTTTTATGAGGCATAGAAATAAGCTTTCCTTCAGTAAGTGATACTTCCTCAGCTTTCCAAAACTACAGCCTAACTTCAGAAACCTAAAATAAATTGTATGTGTGTTCTATAGAAATCTTCTAAACAAATAAAACGGAGAGACATTTTATAGCAGTAATAATTCCTTACTTGCAAGTGTTTCAAAAGACTCCCACAGCAGCAGGTGCTAAGGAAGTATCCATCTGTTCTTGTTTCTCTGCACAGAAGTATATTGAATAGCTGGAGTTTCTAAACATTCAGGGTTGTCATTAAAATGGGTTAGCTGTGATCGTCACTTAAGGCATTCCTGATATTGAAATTAAAATGATGACTGTCTCTGGTTCTGCTGCAAGTTGAGAAAGCGATCAATGGTTCCCTAAAGAAACATCCTGTCAACTGGGTACTTTTTAAATTATCTTCTGAAAACCGCTTCAGTATTCCTCTGACGGATCTGGAAATGCTGCATCAGCAGCATTACTGTTCTCTGAAAATATGGATCAAACCCCAGCTGTTGCAGCTATGTTAATTGACGAATAAGGTTAAGAGATCTGAAGCATTCATACTACACTTGAAACTTATGTTTCTATTTAAATATTGAAGGCTTTTCAGCTTTCTCCTCAATTGCAGAAAGTTCTTGGAGTTGCTTTTAGGTGACTTGAGACTTCAGAGTCTCTGAACTTGAATGCAACAAAGACTGGAGGATTGAAGCTTCGCTGATACAGCACTGGAGTGTGTGTGAGAAAGGAGAGCTGCCAGCAAAGCAGAGACGTGCAACATATCAGTATTTTCTGAGGTGAAACAGAAATGTGTGGGGCAATAATACAAATGAATCTATGAGACATCCACATACGTCAAGGTGATATACCTTAGGTACTTATACTTAAGTCATCATGTTGTCACATATGATCAGAGTGCTGGGGCACCTCCCCTACGAAGATGAGCGGAGGGAGCTGGGCTGTGGGGTGACCTAATTGGAGCCTTCCAGTACCTAAAAGGAGCCTGCAAACAGGAGAGGAGTCAACTCTTTACAAGGGTAGATAATGACAGGACAAGGGGAAATGGTTTTAAGTTGAGGGAGGGAAGATACAGGTTGGATATCAGGGGGAAGTTCTTTACTGTCAGAGTGGTAAGGTGCTGGAATAGGCTGCCCAGAGAGGATGTGGATGCCCTGTCCATGGAGGTGTTCAAGGCCAGGTTGGATGGGACCCTGGGCAGCCTGGTCTAGTATTAAATGTGGAGATTGGTGACCCTGGCTGTGGCAGGGGGGTTGGAGCTTGATGATCCTTGAGGACCCTTCCAACCGAAGCTATTCTATGATAATTCGATGATATTCAGATCAGAAATACATCTTGGCAACCAGTGTGAAAGTGTCAAGAATGAAAACTCTCTCTGCTCCTTAGCATTTTATCCCAGTAAAAGCCAGGGAATGAAAAGATAAGCAACTTTGTGTGTAGGACATGAGCCAATTACAGTATCCTTAGAATTACAGCTAAAATAATGGAGCTATTAAGGCTTTACATTAGGGCATAATTTTCAATGGCTAGTAGCTTCCATATATAAAAACTGCTAGCAGATTTTTGTCAAATTATGAAGTCTAATTTGTCCGTTATATTTTCAATTTTATTTCTACATTCCTCCGATTCTTTCTTCTCTCACGAAGGCATGTTGCTTCAAGCCCTATGGAACATTTTGCTATTTGTATGTGAAGGACTTGGTCTGAATAGCTGATA
The DNA here is from genome assembly GCF_016699485.2 of Gallus gallus. Classification (NCBI taxonomy): domain Eukaryota; kingdom Metazoa; phylum Chordata; class Aves; order Galliformes; family Phasianidae; genus Gallus; species Gallus gallus. The sequence goes on along the minus strand of NC_052532.1, from coordinate 162,202,933 downwards.
GCCAAATATTCTCATTTTCATGATGCATAAAGCCCGATATCATCAAGCGTAACTTTCTACAGCTGAATCTATATGCAAAGTTTCAGGAACTTAGCTTTGAAACTATCTGTTAAAAAAATAATATTTATTTCAGAGCTTGTGTCTTCCCAATAATCCTCTCACACAAGTAAAAGCTTGCCAGCTTCCAGCTGGTATGGGATCTTTTCAGATTTAAAATCCAGCCTTAACTGCAGTTACAAATGCAAACCTTATATTGGCTTTTTGTGGGTTCTGAATGGCTTTTGGTGTTCTTGTTGATTTTACTGAGTCTTTTCAGATATACCAAAGTGAGAGTAGAGAAAACTGCTTTTTAAGAAAATGGTTCATTAGGAATTTTGCAGCATGTAAGCTTTAAAACTAAGAGAATTGCTGTTTTTTTTTTTCCTTCTTCCCAGAAAAACAAACAAACAAACAACAACAGAGCATGTGATACACTAATTCTCTTGATGGGAAAATAGAGACTGTACTAGGATTGCCTAGGTACCAGGCATTTTGATAAGCCACCTACCAGGTTAAGACATTCTTTTATTGTAACCATGGTAATACTGCTGGCGTAAATGGGAAAGAGTGATTTGCACAGCCAGTAGGGATCGGGCACCTTAATGCATTAACTGCAACTGTTAGGAAATGTTTGGAAATAAATGTGTAAAATAGGTATAAAAGGTTCTTTTAGATTGTTTAGTGTTTTACTTCGGGCGATATTTCTTAACAGCAGGCTGCCCTGTTTGTAGGACTAAGTGAATGTTGTTGCAAGCACTGGAATAGACAAAAAATTGCTGGTAGAATTTGCTCTGCTGCTTTGCTTTTCGTGCTTTGATGGGAAACAACTGTTTCAATTTTAGCAATAAAAGTATGGTAGCCCTATGCCTGTGTATCTGCTGGTGTAAACTTGAGACCTGGAGCAGTAATTGAAGAAAATCTGAAAACAGACAAACCTAGCAAAATTGGAAAGTTTTAATTAAGCTCTACAAAAATTGTCAGTGAGCTGACCAAGGCATTGATACATTTTAACCCTGATCTCCTTGTTCCCCTATTGTTTTTGCGTATGTCTTCCCTCCACATTTCCTGTCCCTCTCACATTTGCTTTTCTCATGCCCCTCAGTCATGTGTGCTCCTCACACCTCTAATTTGCAGCTGCACTGCTCCACAAATAATGGGTTTGTTTTCTTCAAAGAGGCAACGATCTGATGATATACCGTCTTCAGCATCAGTGCTGACTTAATTAATTTCTACCCCTATGTCAACAGAAGTGGTCGCAGGACTGCAGTGTGAATCAGATCAGAAAAGAGTTCCTCTTTAAAAGAAAATCCTCAGCACCTTTTCTCATCTGCTCCCCTTTTTCCAGCCAGGCTCACATTGTAGCCCCACATGCATACACATTTGTAAGCGTAATTAAAGGAACATCTCAGTGAATTTTACAGAGGGTGGAACTGAGTACTGATTATTTCTGACTTTGCAGGCAGATGAGGGAAAATGTAAACTTATAAAATTGGTATTCACCCTCCATGCCAAAAGGCAATTTGTATGAGGAGAAAGAAGGGATCCCTTAATGACCTATCTGTACATTTGTATGTTACGCTTATTTTGCTTTGGCTTACTAGCAGCATCATGTGACATATTATTGTTTCACGATAAGATATTGTTCTGATTCATTGCACCTTATTTTAGTGGACTAAATTCCCACTGGCACACATAGTCCAAATCATTGCTCCAGGCTGTGGCCCAGTTATTGTCATCTTTTCTTTATTCTCTCCATTTTTATTGTCTTTCTCTAGAATTTTTTGTTCTGGCCTCTCATTTCCCTGTTTTTTTTCTTATCCCTTCTTGCTCATTTTTCATGGTGAATGCCAGTTCTCAATGGTTCACTAATTTGCCAGACAGCACTGTGCTTTCTGGAGCGTACTTGTGTCCCCCAGGCTGTCATCTGTTGGATTCTGCATAAAGTAGTTGCTGAATTAGCACATGTATTCACTTCTGAACCAAATCAGGGTATTTCTGTAAGCTGAGGAAGAACTGAACTTTTGTACAGAATTAAAGGAGCTATGGCTTTTAAAACAATTGTGGCAATGGGAACACACTTGCAGATTTGGGGCTATGCAGCTTTTTCTGTCACTGTAGCTCTTCCTTTCTCTCTTATCACCCTAATGTTATATGGAGTCCATATCCTAGGCAGTCAGGATAAATATCCAAGCCAAGGAAGTTCAAAGAATATCCTTGCAAATAATGAGAAGTTGCTCAGGGCTCCAGCATTTCTGCTTCCTTTCATTCTTCACCTCTGAGAACAGCAGAATTTAACCTAAAAGTTATCCGAAACATATAGCTGGAAAAAGAATGTTTTGCTTTTGATAACCTAAAATATGCAAGGCTGCTTTGAGGATGGTTCTGTCCCTCATAATTCTGCAGTCACTCACAATTTAGGGCACAGTTATCTGTTGAAAGTAGATTAGAAAAGTACTACAAAGATCTGCTGATTCTTTCAAATTCTCTTGGTTTCTTGTGTTTGCTAAGGTAGGAAACAAGGAGCACTGAGAGCAGAATAGTAACTAAAATCAACAGAGACAGAAAAGATATATAAATAAATGCAGAATCAGAAGAGAATGGAATTGAATCATTTATAAGTGAAGGTCAGCAAATAGCAGGCCTAGTTATTGCATTTGATTGTTATAAGTGTTGCAGAAGTTGATTTTGCTGCTTCTTGAAAGCTGTTAAGAAATGTAGTTATTTTTCCAAACTTTGCTGGTTTGGGACTGCAGACTACAGGAGGAAAGCCATGGTAGGCAAAAGTTTTCACATCTGAATAGGAAAGATACATGACCCAGTGTATTTTCACTGCCAGGAAATAAAACAAAAACATTCCTGCCTGTTTAGTGTATGTTCAGTCAAGGGTAGAAAGTCAACTGCTTAGCTGGAGCCTGACATAGATTTCCAATAACTTGCTTTTGCTCAAGCACAAACATATGACAGCACTTGAGGAAAACCACAGAGCAAATCTTTTATGATCTGAACATAATCTTTTTAGATTTCTGTGAGAAAACAGTATTTATTTATTTTGTCGTCGTCTCTCACCTTGCAATTAAGTCAAGAGCTGACACAGATTGCTGGATCATTTGTGCTGGAAACGGAACATAACAAGATGATGTCTTCTCAGGCACTGTGGATATAAAAAACCAAAATGTTACATTTTTAGTAGTAACAATAGCAAAACCAATAGACAGAATTCATGTACAGCTATGTCTATTTCTGCATAATAGGTAGTCACTGTTTCACTGTGTATCTGTAAACTACAATCTAATTTATGTTAAAAATGAAGGCAGTTTCAGTGTACTATGTGGGATAATGGTACCTATGCTAGTAGTAGATTGATCTGTGTGTTTCCACCACCTGCAGTGTTTTGGGTTTTACTGACCCTTAGAGGAATGGGCTTGGCTTTAACACATATCAGTGAGGGTGGATGGGCAACTCTAAGGTCTTCCTCCCATGCCCACATCACAGCTATTTTACATCAACTGGAGAGCTCCCTGACATTGTGTGAGGCACTCTTGCATGACACCTATCCTACAAGGCCTGTAGCATGCCTGGGATGGCACTCTGAGTGCTTTCCTTAAGTTATCTGTCCATACGCATGCTGTGATTTCACCATGCACTCTGTTGTGAGTAGTTCCGCCTAGCAGCACCTGTCAGTATCAGCTTCAGTCTTACTGAGACAAACTGTGATGAATTCCACTCAAATGGCAGGGGAATCATAAAGAAAGCAGAAGTCCAGAGGGAGCACCTTGCTCTCCTGCTTGAGGGCGTTGTTGCTGCTTTGCACATTGAGAGATTGTATAGACAGCAGTTGGCCTTCAGCAGTGTCTCCACTAAGACTGACTTTAGAACAGCTCATACGCGTGTCTACTTCAGACATTAACTGGCTGCCAGCAGGACACTAATTTCTTGATGGAACAGATCAAGTTCACAGCTCTGGGGTAGTAGCTCTCAGGAAGCAGCATGCATATTCTGCCCCACAGGAGAAAGCAAGCCAGGAGCTGAGGGTGACAGTAAGGTAGGCAGGGCAGTGAGCTTCCCAGGGGCACAATCCTGCAGCACGTCAGCAGGCACCATGCTGGTGATGGGTCAGCCAAAATTCAAGACTACTAAACAGATTTGCAGTGATGAAGCAAGGGCATGGTCAAACTTTTGAAGTCAAATTCATTGACAATGAAGTCAAATCATTGCTTCAGGATTATCAAGGCACATGACCAACCACAGGCATAGCTCAGGCTGGAGGATGAAGAACAAAGTTTCAATGCAGCTCATATGCAAAGTGCAGGAGAACTCCATGCAGTTTCCCACAGCTCCTTCTCACACAGCACTTTTCTCAGCAGCCTGATCCAGGACTACAGCTGCACCTTATCAGAGGTGTACTGGAGCACAGGCAGCCAAACCCTGATGAGGGGAGGAAGAAGCTGCAGAGCCTCTGGGTGCATGCAGAGCCCTGACAGCAGCATGCTTATTTCCAGATTTCCATCCAGTCCAGAAGGTATCACTCTCTTAAAAGTAATCTTGTTAGAGACGAGGCACAGCTGTTGAGGGCTGGGATGTTTACTGCAGCCCGATGAAAGTCTGTGAAGCCATATGCTGTTTGATCCTCTGCTCCCTGGCTATTTATCAATTCAATGTCCAGAGGACCAGTAGGTTGAGCTGTGCCAGCATCACTGACAAACACAAGCCCTTCTGCTGGCCCTCTAAGGGGGCTTGCCAGTGTCATAATTATGTGAGATTGCATTCTGCTGTACTCAGTGATCCATTGTACTCTTGTAATCATTGCAGTGGTTTGTCTGTGCTAACGTTCAGATCACAATTGTCCACGTTTTGACAAGCAGCCACGCATAGACTTAGGGATAGCATAATTATGTCATATATAAATGGCCTTATCCTGACAACCACAGTACCTAGATAATTGTCTTTTGAAACCAGTGAAGCCGCATTTCAGACTGACATACTGCTGGCATGGACTATACCCTTAAAATCAACATAACCTGCATGTATTTAGTGATTTGCAGGAGAAAGTACGGATTGTGTTCAAACCGAAAAGGTTCGGAATCAAGCAGATAGATGACAAAATAAATTAGAGCAGCCTGACAAAAATGCTAGCTGTGGCCTTAGTGGAATTTCTCTCTCCTTGTAACACCACCTTAGCTACACAGCCTGCCACTACAGGTTCTGTTGTTATTCCCAAGATTTCATAATTCTTAACAATTTCCATGTTTCAAGATGTGCCTACTGTTCATCTTTTTCCACCTCCTTTCCAAATCTCAAACCTTCTTCTTCCTGATTAAAAATTCATTACTTCTGTAATTTTCTCTTATTCTCTCCACTCTGTGAAAAGTTAACTCCTCCTCCAGTTGCAGAACACAGCACCTTGATTGTCCTGAGATACACTGGTCAGGGTTGGCTCCTCACTCCCAGTAACTACCTCCCATTTGCTACCTACATTTTAGGGAAGTTAATGACAGAAGTATAAGCATAAAGACTGAGTGCTGACTACCATTCTCTTTCAGACAAAAAACAAGAAAACCTTCACAAGCAGTCCCGCATATTTTGGTTGAAGTGCAGCAACAATATGTGCAGTAAAGCTGATCCTTCTGACTGCAGCCAAATCAGATTAGACTCTGTCCCATCACAGGACACTGGGAGACAGTCATGTTTGTTTACCAGGGTCATCTAGAATGCCTCTAAAGTCAAATACACTTGCAAGCTCCTTTAAGCTATGGCCCATGGCAGTTTTTTCAGAGAAAGGGAAAGAATAATAATAAAGAGGCTCATTAAAACAATTGAGAAACAGCTCTGTAACCCCAGCACAATCCTAGAGATACAGTGACATAAAGTGAATGCTGTTTACCTTCAGGACCCAGATCCTGGGTCCAGGACCCAGGGCTATTGGTTTAGCCCAGGGTGGGGATTTTCTCTTCTTGTGTAAAGGAATCTGTTATCTTCAGATAGTGTAATGTAGAAAGCATATTGAGGAAATAAAAACTGAGATGAAAACAGTATTCTTGTCTTCGTGGGAGCCTCCCACTGAAAGTGGTATTCAGAGTCTCCAACACACTGTTGGTTTCAGCACCATCAGGTTGAGGTGCATAATGACAAACTCAGTGTTACTGCTTCCAGTTCTTGCCTATTTTTGGAGGTACAGTCATTATCTTCAACTTCCCAGTTCTGTGAACCCACTGTTGAACTGGAACACAGGACTGGAGCTGGCAGGAGGTGGAAGCAGGATGAATCAAACCACAGAAGGGAACCTGTAGGGTTGATGCAAAAACTGGCCACCTAGGTTTTGCTGCCTTGCCTTTTGTGCTAGTTCTGTCTGTTCTCTGCCTCACCACTGCCCTAAAGGAGGTCCTCAAGCAGACTAAAATTTCTCGTAGCATTATAGAAATAACCTCTATGCCATAGATTAAATTGTCCCAGCAGTCAGGACGTACAGGATTTTAGGCACATCTTCACATTCCTGTCATTATTTGGTACTGCAAAAGAGGGGTTGACTCATTTATCACCGAATCACATGTTCCACACGTTGTGGATTTTGGGAAGAAATCACAGGATCTAGTTTTTTTGTTTTTGTTTTTGTTTTTCTTAAAATAAACAGAAGGTAGTTGATATCTAATTCAATTTCCCTTCTTAGCCTTTTATATTTCTAATAAGTAAGGCAGATAAATACAGGATATTCAAGCAAAATGATAGTCACGCAGCATTAAGTGTTAATACTTTAAACTGTGTTGGTTAATAATCTGAATGTAATATAAAAAAAAAACCCAAATTGTACTGCATAATTAAACACAGTTTAGAGGCAAAGAAAGCACAGATGAGGGGTCACTATTACTTTGGTCTTACACTACATTATTGGACATTGTTTCATACTTTGCAGTTATATTAGATGTCATCTTCTCCATTTACTCCCTCTACCTTTTTAAATAGCCATGTCATACCTTGAACATATATCCCATCTAAAACGTAAATTTGATACTCTAAATCTTAATGAAACAATTGTATTAAGATCTTATTAAAATATTAAAAAAATCATGTATAGCACTTGGAAGTTATAAAGTACTTGATATATTTTACTTATTTGACGACGATAAATGCAGGTAACTCACCAGTTTTCCTCAAAATCTGAAACCCCTTGTAAAAGATGTATCAGAATAAGCTGTCATATATCACACCCTGTTTTTGGATGATTCAGAATTCTTTTACTATTAAGCCTGTCTCTGCTTAAAACACTGAGATACACATCGTCAGAGATAAATCACAGATAGATGAATATGTTGCTCATCCAATCTATTCCCACATTAATACGACGGCAGAACTGTCTCATTCTTGAGGCCTGGAGCACATTCCCCCTCTAGGAGTTTGGCTGGGTCAGCCAAGGAGTTTACAAGTCCAAAGTCAGCTTTATGGTCAGAGCTGTTGCAAAGAATCTAGAAGCAAGGCCCTGTCCCTCCTTTCCCCTTGGGTAGATTTTTAAGTTGGAGCTATACTGCCAGCCTCTGCCTGGGCTACATCACAGCTGTGCTGCAGCAAGGTCTGTATTTGGGCCTGGACCTCCACTGTCTGGACCTGGACCCAGACTCATCAGCTTGGCTTCTTGGAACAAGCTTGGACCTGCATAGTGGCCATGCTGGGTGCTCACTGAGCTGTGTTTGACCCTGGCTCCCATCTCTGCCTCAGGTCCTGATCTGAACTTATTACTCCACATTCTGGCTCCTCATGGTGAGGTTACTGCTCCTGCCTGTCTTGCTATTGCTCTCCACTCTTGGTTTGCCTTCCCCTGAGACGCAACCAGCCCTTTCTGCTCCATGATACCTTTCTGTTTCATTCTGAGAAGATATGGTTGAGGCATTTCTTAGAATTTAATATAGGTGATTTACACACAAAGCATTCTTAAATAGGACTGTCAACTACTCATGCATGTGGGTGCATATGTGCAAGCCATCACAATAACTGAAAATTACCCTTTTTTCCTCTGCTACTGACATTTTTTCAAAGGTACTATAAAAAGTTATTTTCTATAACAAATTCTGAAGTTTCATGTGTAAGTTTAACAATGTTAGTTATTCCTCACAGACTTTGTCTTTTAACCTCACACTTTTCTATAGCTAACACTTTGAAACAGATGCTTGGAAAGAGAAATTGGAATGAGCTTTTCAACTTCACTGAAGTAATATCAAACCAGATTATGGTTTGGACACAAGAAGAACAGTGAGAGAAAGCTACACAGACACAGAGGCCCTTACAGGTGTGCTGGAGTCTAGGTTCAGTCCCTGTACAGCTTCAAGTACATTGAAGCTCATTACCTTCAGCAAACTCATTTATTCTAAAGGTGATGGATACAGAGATCTGCTTTAAGAATGCTTTATCAAGAACAGTTGGTGCAGAGGGTCTTATCCCTCCAATTTGCAGGTTTTTGACTGCCTGGCAGGCATTGTATCACCTTGTGTTTTACAGTGGACCTAATTATTTACCTCACATTGCAACACAGCTGTCAGTAGCTAGAAACAGCAAAGATCAGGTAGTGCCCTCTGCTCATAAAGAGAAACATGAACTAATGGGAACTTATGTACAAAAACTATGTGTGTGTGTATATATATATCTCAGCTTGCATATGACTTTGTTAGAACAGATGCCTGCAGACCTTTACAAAAGACAGCACTGGTTACTACATTTACTTTATAGATGATGTTTTGTGCCATGACATAACCATATGCTGGCTTAAATAGTCAGTATAATTGCTTGGTGATTTTTATGAAGATTTAAGCAAGCAAAAGTTTTCATGCCTTAAGCTAACATGCAGTAATGCATAAAGTCTGTAATTCTCACTGTGCTGGAATGATAGAATCACAGAACCATAGAATATGAGTTGAGAAGGCCTGAGTTGAAAGGGACCCATTAAAGACTGTTGAGTCCAACTCCTGGCTTCACACAGGACCACTCAGATTTCAAACTCTATGTCTCAGAGCACTGTCCAAACACTTCTTGAATTCCATCAAGCTTGGTGTTGTGACCACTGCCCTGGGGAGCCAGTTCCACTGCCCAGCCACCCTCTGTGTAAGAATCTTTACCTAATTCCCAATCTGACCCTCCCCTGACGCAGCTCCATGCTGTTGCCTTGAGTTCTGTCACTGTCACCAGAAAGTAGAGATCAGTGCTGCCCAATTGCTTCCCTCTTGCTCCCCTTGCGAGGAGTTGTAGTTGCCGAGATTTTCCCTCAGTTTCCTCTTCTCTGGGCTGAACAAACCAAGGGACCTCAGCAGTTCCTCATAATCTTGTCCTCCAGCCCTCTCACCATTTTCATAGCTGGCCTTTGGACACCCTCTAATAGTTTTATGTCCTTTTTATATTTGTAGTACCCAGAGTGCTCAAGGTGATGCTGCACCAGTGCATCATTGCACTGGTGCACAGAATAAACCTAGTATGCATTTGAGTCCTGCACATGGATCATTTATGAAAATGTGAAAGAGAACTGTCACTAAAACGGAACCCTAAAGAACCCCACTAGTGACTGGCTGCCAGCCTGATATAACCCCATTTAATATAAACCTCTGAACCTGGCCTGTCAGCCAATTGCTCACCCACCACATTATGTTTTTGTCTAGCTGTATGGTGGACATTTTATCCAGAAAGGTACTGTGAGAAACAGTATTGAAAGCTAGGTCATGCTCTATCCTTTACTAATTGGCACCTCTTTTTGAGCTACAACATTTACAGTCTTTTCTTGATCATGTAACGTGCAGCAAGGTCAGATTCTAAATGAAAGGTTTTTTTATTTCCATTTATTTTGCATAAGTGAATGAACTGGCACTACAATTCAAACTATCTGCTGGTGCTTTTCCATGTCAGCAGCTTCTATTATTCAGTGTGCAACACTGCTGAAATGAAGGGTGTGACCCAGCCACTAATACTTCAGAGTAAATCTCTCGCATTAGTATACTAGTTTAATAACTTTGGTACAGGTGTATTTTTTTAGCTCTTATTAGTTCTTCTTGGCATTACCCTTTACAAAGCTCATTTCATCTGGAGTCTTGCCATGATAGGGGACTGTACAACCTTTAAAAAAAACCCAGAAGCCATACGGTTATTCAATCCACAAACAATATGGCTGGTTGGGTTGGCTCAATTTACAGAAAACTATGCAGGTGGCTCTGGCAATTGCTATGTACAACATACTTTCATCAAAAATGTGTCATTGCAGTTTCCTAATTAACATCTTTTTTTTTTTTTTTTTTTTTAAATGATGAGCACGTGGATTAATATTTCTGTGAGCGTGATGCTTGCTGCTTTGAGATATTGCTGGAAGAGACAGCATGTGTCAATCTACCTTAAGTAAAGATTGATTATTTGAGGGCTAGAGTATATTCTTCCTGTCAGTGCTCCAGAGCAGAAAATCTTCAAGAGTTATTACATGTACAGTGTAATAAATTGCTCAGATCATCCGAACAACATAGGTTTTATTTCCTTCTTCTGTGTCAAACCTGTTGCAATTGATTAAAAAAAAAAAAAAAAAAAGTGTAATTTCTTGAAAAACAGCAAAGCAGCAGCCATGAGGGACACCATATGCATTGGTGACAAAACTTTTGTCCAAGAGTGTGTATCAGTATGATATGAAACAAAATTCAGTGTAGCATGAATGAAAGAGAGAGGTGTTGTTCAGTACAGTAGAAGTCACAGCTTGTCAGAAGTAAAACTTCTGAGTGATTTTTATTAAGTACAGCAAAGCCAGGCTTTCAGGTGGATAAAAAAATAAATAACAAGCTTTGACTTGGAGATGAAAATTAAAACATCCCAAGGATGAGAGTGACCCATGAAGTGTATCAGAGCTGGTAGTGAGGTTTTGAAATCTCCATATGGTACCAGAGAACTAACATTTGGCACTGCCTGGCTACAGAGTTTCCTTGATACCACCAACTAATGTTAACCTTCAGTGTTTTTCAGAAGGTAGCTGCACTCACCTGCAGGCAGAAACCTTGAGCACCAAGGCTAAGGTTGGCCCTTTCTTAACTCATGAACTGCTCGTGTTGAAATTTTGGTTATTTCTTTGAATGCTAGAGCACACAGGAATGGAGAAAACAGTGGTCACTTGTTGTCAGTTACTGACTTAACCCAGATACTTGCAACTGAGATAACTGGATACCTTTAGCAGCAGTAATGTATCACAGAATTGTAGGGATCGGACCTCTAGAGTTCACCAAATCCAAACCATTTGCTGAAGCAGGTTCCCTAGGATAGGTTGCACAGGTAGGCATCCAGATGCGTTATTAATATCTTCAGAGAAGGAGACTCCACAGCCTCTGGGTAGCCTGTTCCAGTGCTCTGACACTCTTGACCAGGGAGAAACATTCTTTTTAACACACTCCAGGATATCATTGTCCTTCTTGGCCACAAGGACACACTGCTGACTCATGGTCAACCTGTTGCCCACCAGGACCCCCAGGTCCTTCTCCACAGAGCTTCTCTCCAGCAGGTCATTCCCTAACCTGTACTGATGCATGCAGTCATGTTGCATTAAATATACATATATATATATATTTCTGTTAAGAAGACAGATCATAAGTCTCCACGTTCATTTCAGAATGTGGCATTTTTGAGCAAAGCATTAAAAGAGATATGAACACAGAAACAGCCTTTTATGCCATCACTCCAAGAGCTTCTCATCCCCAGCACCCAGCCTGAGGACCTGGAGGGAGCACTTTTACCACATAACATAATTAGCAATGCTATAACTTTTACTTATATATAGTTATACTGTTCTCTTCGCAGTTTTATTCTTCCTTCTAGAGAAGAAGCATGCTGTGGGCCAACACTATCGTTTCTCGGTTGAAATCCCTATCAGGGCTGCGTGGAGATGCCTCACTCCGCCTGGCTGCCCTGACCGAGAGGCCCCAAGCCTGGGATAAACCGAGGCAGCAGGCATGCAGCGCAGCACCTCGGCCCGGCAGAGCCCTTGGCGCCTTCTCTTCTGCCCTCAGTCCTTCCCTTCTCCGCCATGGCGGCGGCGGCTTCCAGGCAGGCGGGCTCCCTCCTCCACGTCGAGACCGCACAGGGGGAGGGAACGGGGCTGGCGCCGGTCGCGGGCATTGTTCGTCTCTGAGTGCGCCGCCTCCGCCCCTTCCCTGCGCCGGAGAAGTAGCCGGGCCGGGTGCCCGGAGAGGGCAGAGGGGTAGGGGAGGCTACCGGGCCCGCTTCTCTCCTCCTAGCACCGGGCTCCCCGCGGCGCCTGGCCCCGTGCTCAGCGGGTGAGCGGTGGCGGGACGCGCCATGGCCGACAGGGCGAGGGCGGCGCTGTCGGAGTCGGGTTGGTAAGTAGTGCGGCTGGGCCGGCCGGGCCTCCCCGTCCTGATAGGCCTTGGCAGGCCCGGCGCCATGCCGCGGGACTGGGGCGCTTCTCCTGCGGGTGGCGGGCTGCCCTAGTTGCGGCCGAGACCGTTGGTCTGCGTGGGGAGCTCAGGACGGAGATGCGGGGCTGTGAGGGGTGGCTCTCGTCTCTTTTGTTTGGTTCGTGACTCGCTTCTCGGAGTTCCCAGTTCTCTTCGGTGTGAAGCACTCAGGGTGACGTTCCTCCTCCTTGAAGGCAGGAGCCAAACCCCTCTGCGACTGGGCTTGGCTCTCCTTCCCCACTGCCTAAGGTTTGTCAGGGAGTCCATTTGTTCTCAGGGTGTTGGGGGAGGGCCTTTGGTGACCCCGCAGAGTGGGACTCCCACGGGCAGAGCGCCAGCCAGCTCCTCACAGCCCTCCTGTCCGGGTTAAGTATGCGCCTGGGCCGGGCCCACGGTGGCTGGGCCTCATGTGGCCTAGGCCGGGCCCAGCTGTGGTGTGAGCACAGCTATGCCTTACTGCGGGTTGTAGGGCTCAGGACCTACTGGGATACTTTTCCATGGGCTGTGTTTTGCTGAGATCTGTGTTGGGTTGTTGTCAACGGGATCCCAGCAGAAATGCCAGGAGGGCTGGAGCTTTCTGGTAACTTTATTACTTTTATTTGTTGTATACTGTTGGAACCCTTTTGGGAGAGAAGGTAAGCTTGAGCAAGTGGAGTTAAATTAGGTTGAACACACGCTTGAGGCTTGAATCCAGATATTCAGTTAGTCCTAAGTTGGGCATTTTATCTGTTTTGGAGTTGTGCTCTCCAAATGCTCAGTGCAATCTCTGCATCTTATTTGCTAGCCTGGAGGTGTTGTGGCACTGTTGACTGGAAGCCGATTTATTTCTTCATTTATTTTATTGATCGATGTGATTCACTTGCTAGTTACCGCTTTGTCTCCCTAACTACTTGCAAGTCTTTAACAAAATAGAAGCTTATTGTTGACTGCCAATGTACAAAACAGCTCACTTTGGCTACAATTGAGAAAAACGTTTTAAAGAGAAACATTGTTATTTCCAATGGCGTTTTCCAGATATTTTTACTGGGGTGTTAAACTTAGTGGTTTTTCTGAATTGTGTTTTCATTTATGGCTAACACAGAAGGCAGTAAAACAGGCATCGAGTGGTTTGGGTAGTTTCTACAGGATTGCTTACTGGTATTACTAACCAGACAGAGGAAATTTATTGTCTTCAGGCCTTCCTGGGAGAGTGTCTCATGTTTCAAAAGTGCTGTTGTAGAGTATACAGTCCTGTGATTCCTTGCAATTGGTGAGTTGAAAGAATCAGAACTGTGCTAATTTTCATAATGTTAGGTTTTCTTAAACGGAGTTGTTGGCTGTAATTTGACACACCTCTTCTGATTGAGCTCCCTAAAAGAGAAAGTTTTCATAAGAGTAACTTTATGGTTTCTTTTCTTACTTTCTACTATATATCCAAAGTTTTATCACACGGCTTTCAGTTATTAGGTGTTCTACTACATTGTCAGTTGAAAGAGTGCGAGTGGTGAACTGCTTGTAGGTTTGGCAGCCCAAATATGAGATGCCTCTGAAACCCTCAGTGTTTGCCTGTATCCCCTGAGGGATATTCAGTTAAACGGCAATAAACATTTGTTATTCTTGCAGTGCTGCCAGGTGTGAGCCAAAGACAGACTGAAATATGATCTGGCAAGCAGTGGGCTGATTATGGGGCACTCTGGAGTTATGCCTTGACCTAGTTGCAATGAGAAGGGGGGTATGAAGGAAGCGGAAATGAATGCATGTATTACTGAGAAACACGAGGTGTAGTGGAAAAAAAAAAAAGCTTCAGAAATATTCATCTAAGTTTATGTACTTTTAAAAAATAACCTAGGTGTCCATGTGCTCAAATGTTCTGCTGCTCTTACACTTAAGATGCATCTATCCTTATATTATTAGTAGATCTTAAAGTTGTTTAACAGAAGTAGGACTGAGCCTTCAGTTGATACTTAGTTGATTTGTGGTGTGTTTCTGACTAAACTACACTGGTGGATAATCAGTTCTGTACCAAACTGGTTGCCACTGTTGTAATCACTTCATGTCACAGTGCTACATTTTCTAGCACAGAAACAGAGCTGAGCTTACAGGGTGAATTCTGTACTCATTTGTTGAAGCACCATTCTGTGTTTCAAACAATTTAGGAAGCTATTGTTCTTCCAGAGCTGCAAGCCTTCTGGTTTGTATTCCAACTGGATTTTACCACAACTTTCTTAGATCTGTAAAGGTAAGAGTTGGTGACACAGACACAAATTTGTCTTTGTTTCCACAATTAGTTTTTATTATTTTACCTTCAAATATGAGGGAAAGTTGTTTTTCAAATGAAGTAGAAACATAACGTAGTTAAAATGGTAAAATATCTATGTATTTTTCAAATAGCTGTTGTTAAAGAGTCATCCATTGTAAAATGTCCTGCAAATTTGTACTGTTTGCCTTTATATTAAGTATGTTTGTTAAGCTTCTGAAAAATGAAGTTCCATACATAGTTAATGTAGCAATGGTACCTAAAGTAGGTCATCCTGCTTTAATAATAATAATAATAATAATAAAATTCTGATGATGGTTAAAGAGCCCTGTAGTGTGTGTGCAGAGTTGCTTTCCTGAAGAGAGCGCCTAAAAAAAATGTGTACTTCTAAAGAGAGCTGCAAGAACATTTCCGTGTGCACTGCCTTGGATACTGCATCTGAGAATATGGTACTGGCTCCACCTTTACTTTGCAATGGAAAATATAGTCTGTCTTGGAACACAAGTTCTGTGTTAACTCTTTTTAATTACCAGATATGCAGAGAGGATTGCCCTGTTGTTCTGCTATGGTTCTATTCATGAACTTTGGAACAAATTTTCCAATGTTCTCAGTAAAATATAGGCCTCAATGGAAACCACTAATTGAATCTGGTTTTGTTAGAAGCCATGAAGTCAAAAAGAACTGCAGATTTGAACCCTCCCTGTGTAAACCATGAATCACAGAATATTTCTCTGGCTTGCAACAATGTTTTTCATTTGCTTTTGAAAGTCACACCTAGGTGGCTTTTCACAAGAGAAAAAGACAGCCCATAACTTTTTCCGTGTCCTAGATAGTTGGAGAAGTTCAGAATTTATTATGTTGAAATGCCTATATGCTTTTGAAAATAATATGTTGTGTCTTGCAGTAGATTTAGCCTCTGGTCCCACTGACCTAATTTCTTGTGACTGATCTCCAATTGTGGGAAAGCAAGACATGCCAACTGGATAGCTAGAGTTTCTTAGTATAGCACAATGTACACATGAGTTCCTTGTCAGACAGTACACATTATTTTTATCACAGTGTACAGTGCCATGAAAAGTAGTAAGTGTGCAGCAAAAAGTACAGTCTTATAAAACTTTATATACTTTCAAAATTATTTAAACAATATTCTGACTGGGTAAAAGGTGGCCCCTAGGCAAAGGGATAACCATGGTTCATAGGAGAATCATAGAATCTCTTGGGTTGGAAATGACCTTAAAGATCAAGTTTCAACCCCCCTGCTATGTGCAGGGTCGCCAACCACTAGACCAGGCTGCCCACATCCAGCCTGGCCTTGAATGCCTCCAGGGATGCGGGCATCCACAACCTCCTTGGGCAACCTGTTCCAGTGTGTCACCACCCTCTGGGTGAAAAACTTCCCCCTAATATCTAACCTAAACCTCCCCTGTCTCAGTTTAAAACCATTCCCCCTTGTCCACTATCCACCCTCATAAACAGCCATTCCCCTTCCTGTTTATACGCTCCCTTCAAGTACTGGAAGGCCACAATGAGGTCTGCCCGGAGCCTTCTCTTCTCCAAAGGTGCATCTCTGTTTGGGTAACTTGACACTCCTGTAGTGGTGTATGCACTTTTTGAATTTTGGTTGGTACTATGAAAGCTTGAAGTGCCAGTATACAGTGAATTGCTGCATCATGCATTTTTGATACTTTTGTTTTTATTGTTCATGTGTATTCCTTTCTGGCTGGTGTGATCAGTTTAAGTCTTGCTTGATCAGGAACAGTGGGTAGATTAAAAACAGAACTTTTTGTTGTTTTCACTCCGGAGGAGCAGAGAAGGTCCAGTGTTGTACAAAGTGTTCTGCTAGAGGTAATGAGCCCAAGAAAATTCTAAAGAAACTGCTAAGTGGTTAAAAAAAATAATAAAAAAGAAAGAAAGAAAAACAAGGTATGTGACTAATTAATTGTTAAAGGAAGCTGTTAGGAATTGTTCACAAAGAATAATGTAATTATTAGTTCATTAAGTATGTCAGTGGTGTATCTGAATTTTTAACAGTTTACGTTAGTGTAATCACCCCAGCACAGCAAAGGTTTTGTAGGTAGTGAGAAAGTGAATGAGAGGTGTGGAAGATTCTCAGTGCTGGGAAGATGGAGATCTTTAGTCTGGAAAGCAGAATAATAAAGGGAGAGGTGATAGAGGTCTGTAAATAATCTGCAGAGCATACAGAAATGATGAATAGAAAGCAAGACAGCTATTTTTCTTAATACAAGAATTAGGCCACCCAGTGAATTAAACCTGCTCTGTGATGAAAACTAAAGTAGCTTCTCAAACAATGTGTAATTAAATTGTGGATCTGAAGTGGAACATTATATTTTGCAGCAGAAAAATATAAGTAGGCTAAAATATTCATTAGACTAAATCAGTTAGGAGCTTTGAGGTAGGGTTTAACTGCCAGCTCTAAGATGGCTGGATGCTGGGACTGGTTTGTAAAGCAGCACATATTGAGAGGTGCTTCATTTATTGCCTGAATAATCTACTTCTGGCCACGCTTGAAGAAAGGGGACTGCTTTAGACCTAGACTGGTTAAGTGTAAGCACTATTTCTGTTCTTATTTTTACACTGTACATAAGTAATTTTCATGCTGTAGATTTCTTGGTTGGAAGAGGGGAAGAAGGAGTAGGAATTTTGAGACAAATGAACATGACTTTCAGAAGCAGGATGGAGAGAAAATAAAGCAAGCATGACAGTCCTGTTTGTACCTCATCTCAGATGTGATTTCTGCTGTCTTTGCAACTCAGCCTCCAGGTTTTCGTTAGTTGCTGCCAGAGAGTTTCCTTTCACCTTCTTATGCCGGGTATCAAATCAATTTATACATTTTGGGGGGGAACATAGCCTTTATCTGCTGGTTTCTGTGACTAATCTGAGAAGAGGCTGAGGCACCAGTAGATGTCCTTGATTTATAGAATTGTTGCAGTTTAGGAGTTATTGCTGCTGTCAACCCTTTACTCGATAAACGAAGAAAGAAAAAAAAAAAAAAAACCAAACCTTTTCAGTGGCCTTGCTTTTCTTGGTATAATGTTTCCCAGGTTGATTCTCTGCCATAAATGTTTTGTAGGAACATGTAGGTTTTCCATGGATTGTATCCTTTTTCAAGTCCTTGGACGTTTCGGGTATACTTAATATTGTCTCACAAGGTGTTTACATAGTCTTGTAGCGTCTGTAAATGGCTTTCCCATCATTCTGAGATGCAAATACTTTATTAGGCCAATGCCACTTACTGTATTTGGCTCAGTGAAGTAGTAGTTTCCTTCTTTCTGCCTCTTTTTGTTCTCTTGAACCTGCTATTAAGGAGGGCATGTTATCTCTGAGAAAATGTCTGAAGTTTTAAAATGTTTTTTAATTAGTTTGTCTATTGATGAACTAATTTTATCAGTACTTAGAGTAAATGGGTGGAAGTTGTTACACAGCGACTGCTGTGGGCTAACTTATTTCGTCCTTCCCACAAATCTGACTTCTAAGTATAAGTGGAATATGCAAAGAGATAATTTTGAGAGGGGTTTGACAGAAAGGCTGGGCAGGATGGAATACCAGCGTGCTTAATTATTGTTGTCAACAAACCCAAACACACTTCCTCATGTAAGAATCAATTAATGGAAGCATGTTTAGGATGTCAGCATTTTCACGATGGTCAGTATCTCTTGCAATTCAGGCATAAGTAAAGGTAGGAGTGTTTTAAAATTACATGTTGCTAGAGAGTTAAGTTATTAGTCAGAAAGCCCACACTTTCGAGAGAGTGGAAATTGGATTAATCTGGACTAAGCGTTGGGTATAAATGAGCTAGGTCTTGGGAGAAAGCCTTTTGCAAAGAATTTGCCTTCTGAGATCACGTTCTTCCAAATGGAAGGATTCTGATTCTGTATCATGATTTTGAGACTCTTGAGACTGATGGTTTTGCTCTATCCAGCTTCTGTGTGCTCACATGTGCCAGGTGCAGGCCCCCTGAGCAGCTAGCTGCTGGGGTAGCTGGCAGTTTTGGGATGAGATGTTCTCATTCACGTTAGTAATAAACGGATGTTCAGTAGGTTTTCAGGTTTGCATGTTTTTCTTAATTGTCACTCCTGGGTAAAATATAGCTTAATATAACAATATGTGTAGGAGTACATGCAGATGTGAAGCTCTTCTGAAACTTAATTTAGCAGAATTATGCTCAGAAACATTGGCTTTTAAATATCCTATGCAATTAATTGATATTTTGCGGACTGCTTAATCTGCAATAGTTGTAAAAATACAATAAAAACAAATTTTAGGCTAATTCATCAATTTTTTCATTTTGTTCATATTTTCAAGAGTGGCACTTTTTTTTTTTTCTTCTTTTGAGCAAAAGGAAGATATTTAATTCCAAGAAAGCTAATTTTATACAGCTGATGGAGAGAAGGAATGTCTGTATGGGGGGGACTAACAGTATGCAAGCATTTCTGATGACATTTAGTGTAATGCTTAATTATGTTGACACAATTTAGGAAGACTGGGCAGCTGTAGGACTAACATAGAACCCTTGATGGAGTGGCTTTGCACTCTTTTTTTTTTAGCGGAGGGAGGGGGAAGATTCTGGCTTAAATGGTCTTTGTAACTCAAGAAAGTAGTTGAAGCATGTTGTGCAGTCTTGCATTGGGATCATGTTGAGCATTTCACTTTGAGAAACGTAGCTTATGTATTAGAAATGGGAGTAATGGCATTAACTGACAGTGTGGGAAGACTTATTCCAAGTTAGGAAGCTGACTGCTGAACCTGCATCTTTGACATCGGGCACTGTCTGGGGATCAAGATCAGCTTTTTCTTTCCTGTTGTTTGCCTCGCACAGTGCTCTGGGATACTTAGTATCTTCTTGTGTAGTGACATGTCTGGAGAAAAAGCTGTTGAGGAAAGCCAGAAGAGGAAAAGCTATGTCTGTTCAGACAGTTTCAAGATATTCTCAGTGCAGTGGCAGCTGAGTGTTTGGCATGCACCCATCCGTATGTGCTGTTTAATGCTTCGGGGTAGCTGCCAACATTTTCCTGAGGAAATATGAGTGCAAAACAGTACTTGCAGCTGTCTCTCAACAAAAAAAAAAAAAAAAAAGGAAAAAAAAAAAAGGAAAATAATGGATTTCACTAGATGGAGAAAGACAGTGCTCTTTACACTGTGTCTTTTGTAGTCAAATTGCTGTGGCTTGTTACAAGTTACGGAGTGTCAGATCTTCTTAAGGAGCAGAGCATCCAAGATTTCTTGTCCAGCACATTCTGATTGCAGAGGCTGTTCCTCGCATCCACCGTACAGCAGGACTGCCACTTGTAAAAGATTATCTTATCTCACTGAGGTTTGGAGTTAGTGAGCTTATCTGGGGCATGTCTCTGAATGTTACTTGGCAAAATCTCTAGATTTAATCTGAAGATTTAGTCTTGACATTTTTGCATCACTTCTATTACTTCCAGGTAACTGTGTATGTACTTATTGCTAAGACTCTCCTCAATTAAGTAGTTGTATTGATTCATGTTAATATTTTTAGAACCTGTAGAAGTTTCACTTTGTTATATTATTTTACTGTTATAAAATTCAATTTGTAGTTATCTCAATTTTTAAACCATTTAATGGATGTAAATCAGGATATGTCTTTAAAACACTGACTAGAAATATGTACTGTCTAAGGACCCCCAGAGGCCTTAACAATGTTATTTTCCACATTGTATGAAAATAGAAAATCACTTATTTAACTCTGATGGCAGTATGCTGCATGGGGAATTCAGCAGCTATATTATCTTCTTATGTATTACTGCTTCATAGGAAAATAGAAATTGAAACACCATTTATTATAGATGGATGTTTATACTTTTTTCTTTTGGTTGATGCTAAAATAATTGCTGTTGGAGTCATTGTACAGTGGCCATGAGGAAGGCTTTCAAGGCATCAGGATAGTGTTAAGTTTACTGGCAGGTTCCAAGAACATTCCTTTCTATTTGTTACATTGTGATTCTGTACCTAGGCTTGTTTTAAAAACAAGGCAGAGGTGTTAAACTCTTAAATACTTTTTAGAACGGTAATACTAATGAATTGTGTCATTTTTCAGCTTCTTAAAACACTTTCTGTTTTATAGATGAAAGTACTTGAAATTGCATAGGTTTTCCTTTAGCTGTTATTCGGAGGAGAGAGAGGAAAAAGTCATTGAAGGAAGTGAAGGTGGGTGGTTTCCGAGGGTCTGGTTCTGGCTTTGTGCAGAATACTGATTTCTGAATGAGGCATATTTTGTGTTGAAGTGATGAGCTGCTGAGAGGATGCTTATGTAAAAAATATGATCCATCAAACTACTGCTCCTTGAAAACAGAATGTATAATGAACACAGCCATGATTCTTGGTTTCAAAAACTTGTTCAGTGGTTTGGATTTTAATTCAGATGTAATGTACGTATCATATACATATAGAAAATCTGTGTAATGCATCATTTCTGGTAGACTTGAGATTTGCATTTCAGCTAGTCTAAGAAACAGCTTGAAACTCTGCCTTGAGACAAGCACTTCTCAAATTCCTTTCTTTCACATAAGTGCTATCTACAGTGTTTTTCCTATTTTTTGGTACAAATTTTTTTTTATAACTATGTAAATTAGAATAAATGAAGGAAGTAGACATATCAGAGTATGTACTTAGTATTTTACATGATATTCAAAAGCTAATACAGTTTGCGCTTGTTTAATAGTTAAGTGTTCTTGAATGAGGAACATATGATTTCAAGGCAGTTGTGTCATTAAATAAAGTTAGCTATGTAAAATCTTTTTTTTAAAAAATGGCTCGTGAAGTCTCTTGCTGTCAAATTGGCTCTTAAGACATTTGTTGAATATTCTTCAGGATTTACTGTTGAAGGTTTAAATAAACTGGAGAAAATCCCTGTGGGATGAGGAGATGAGAACTTGGAGTGGTTTTTGTGCTTGAGGTGCATAAGTTTTGTTAATCCATCAAGTTTTCAATTTTTGATCAGACATTTATTACAGAAATATGACTGTGAAGAGGAAAGGGACCTGGGGATGTTGGTTGATGTTCGACTGAACATGAACTGACAGTGTGCCCAGGTGGCCAAGAGGGCCAATGCCATCCTGGCCTGCATTAGAAATAGTGTGGTCAGCAGGCGCAGGGTGGTAATCAACCCCTTGTACTCAGCATTGGTGAGGCCGCACTTTGAATATTGTGTTCAGTTTTGGGCCCCTCACTACAGGAAGGACATCGAGGCCCTGGCATGTGTCCAGAGAAGGGCAACAAAACTGGTGAGGGGTCTGGAGCAGAAGTCTTATGAGAAGCGGCTGAGGGAGCTGTGATTGTTTAGTCTGGAGAAGAGGAGGCTCAGGGGAAACCTCATTGCACTCTACAACTTCCTGAAGGGAGGTTGTGATGAGGAGGGGTTTGGCCTCTTCTCCCAGGCAACGAACAGGATTGAGGAAGTGGCCACAAGTTGTACCAGAAGAGGTTTAGATTAGACATAAGGAAAAACTTTTCTCTCAGAGAGTGGTCAGGTGCTGGAATGGGCTTCCCAGAGAGGTGGTGCAGTTGCTGTCCCTGGCGGTGTTCATACCTCATAGCTCCTCATCCTGACACCTCTTGGTTTAGTGTCTTGTGGTAGCAGTGGTAATGGGAGGACAGTTGGACTAGATGATCTTGTAGGTCTTTTCCAACCTTGTGACTCTATGATTCTATTAAATTCATAGCTGAGCCTTATTATGATTTTGGATTCTTCCAAGGGAAAAAAAAAAATCTATTGCATACTTTCTGAGGTGGAATAAAGATTTCCTTGGAATATGCTGATAGGTTTTACTACCATGTCACTTCCCCCAAGTTTGGCAATGGGAGGAGAAAGGAAGAAGAAAGTTCTCCTTCTTTCTATTTTCTGTCTTTTCTATTTTCTTAGGTTACATTTTGATTCTTAACCTGACTTGCTGTATGGTGAAAGCATAAATAAATGGAAAAATAGTAATTCATCTAGAATAGTAATTGCTGGTGTGTCCCACCTGTGAGCAACTTTGTTGTTCTCCTGTTATGTATCTGCTGGCTGGCAGGTTAGATGTATTTCTTCAGTGTTTCAATGTGAAATATAAATCCAGCTAAAATACTAAATTGGGACTATTAACTCAAGCCAAATAGTTTAAGATCTTGAATACTCGTTTTTTACCTGTTATTTCTAAGGATGTTTGAATTGTACAAAAGTGAGCACCATTTCTTTTCTTCCTTGTTTTTAAGAGTGGCAGTGACATGCAATGCAGTTTTCTTGTGTGAAAACTGGTCTTTTAATAATTAACTTTGAAAAAGTGTTTGCTCTAGTGAAAAATTGCTCCTATAGCTACAAACTTTTTAATTATAAAAATTGGTACTGGTGAGGAAAAATATGCATCTATATATTTGTTCAAACTGAAATTGTGAGTATTTTGTTTCTGCTGTAATTTAGCTGAATTTTTACAGACCTGTATTTGTAAGTCAGTGGTTAAATTAGACTGCTCCATGGCTTATGCAGCTGATAAACTGCAACATGGGAATAGTTTTTTGGAAATCCTTTAATGGATGTAATAGTGTTCTTTCAGTTCTAGAGTTAATTGTCTACAGCTACAGAGGTTCATATTTGTTCTTTCGGTCATTGCTAGTAAGGCTGCAGTTAGTAATCTAATGGCACTGTTCAAGCTCTTCAAATAGTTGATTGGAAACAATCTTTGTTTTTGTGTGTGTTCTTTTACAGAGCTCAGGTATATATGTCTATATGTATCTTGAGTGATTTTTCATGAATGTACTATACATTTAGTTTTGAAAGTCTGTAGAAATGCCTACTTTTAGCATAAAATAGAATAGAAAGAAACCTGTCACTGCTGCGTGGTTAAAAATGTACCTGCATGCAAGAACACTTGATATCTTGAGTTCAAATTATGTAGTTACTTGTAGTAGATTAATATTTTAAGCATTAATGACCACAGAAGTAGAAAAAAATGCTTTCTACTTTACAATTTCAGTTATAACACGTGCTTCTTAAGAGTAGTCACCATTCACACTTTTCTTTGCAGCAGATAATATCTTTTTTTTGTGTGTGTGTGTGTGTGTGTGTGTGTGTGTGTGTGAGTATCAGTTTTGGTGTTTAGCAGGGAAGGATGTGATCAGGGTGTCCTTGAAAGTTAGAGGTTTGGTTAGTGCATTAAAACCAGTTTTGTAAGAACAGTACCCACTAACTACAGCAGCTATTCTTGAGGACTTTGGGTTGGTGATAAAATTCTGTTCTGAATATTTCAAATAGAACTGAAGGCTTTTGCTTAGCAACTTGCCTTGTGAGTAAGCAGGCACTGGGGACGTTAAGCTTCTATTATTTCTGAAATTAATATGAAGTGTCTTGATACAGAATTAGTCCAGGTCTTTGACAATGATATGGAAGACATACTTTAATAACAAAATACCAATTAATAATGTTTCCAAGTTTCATTTTTTAGTTTTATGGTTCAGTGCTGTTTTTGTGTGGTAATAAAGTGAGATTTTTAAGCTTGAATTGAGGAATGTTAATTGTTTCCTTCATGAGTACAGTTGATAAGCTAAATTAGGTGATTAAAAATGATTATATTTGAACTCCTAAAAATATAGCCTTTTGTTACTCATGTACATGAATATTATAAGTTACTTATTCCAGTCTCAGTAAACAAACTGTTAAGTGTCATTACTGGGGAAAAATACACAAGATGTTGCTTGGAGAAGGTATTTTGGGGAGTTACTTATTAATAAAGATGCCAAGTTTTACTTTCTTTTGAGATACTCAAATTATTAAAAAACAAACGAACAAAAAAACCTGAAAGAAACCTAATACAGTTAAACAACTTGGAAGCTTGTAAGAAGCTTCTGGGTAGGTCCCATCTGGTACTCAAGGCAGACTAACTCCCAAGCTGGATCAGCTTGCTGAAGGCCTCCATTCAAGCTTTTGATATTAGCACGGTGGTCCGCTCCTTTGCTTAGCCAATCCGTGGGAACATTTTTTTTTTTTTCTCTCTTACAGCCAGTGGGAATTTCACTTGTTTCTGTATGTCTCTTGCATTTTGTCATTTCGTTCTATGTGTTGTCTCTTTAAACCATTTTCAGGTAGTGGGAAGGAAAAAGAAGATTTTCCTTTGGCCTGTTCTTCTCCAGACTGTACAAACCCATCAAACTCTCAGCTTCTCCTCCTATGACTTGTGATCCAGGCGCCCTGTACTGTCTTCAGGTTGTGGGTCTTCTCTCATGGTGGAGAATCCTGAAACTAGGAGCAAAATTTTAAAGTGCCTTTGTGCTGGGAGGAGGGGGAACTATAGCATCTCTTGGTTTGCTGGCTATTGTCTTACTAATGCACCCAAGTATGTAGTTAGTCTTTTATCCATTTATGGAAACACTGATTTGTGTTTGAATTGTTGAATGCACATCTTTTTTCTTGGTTAGTTTCTAAGCAGTGTCATCTTAGTTAATGATTTTGCACTTTCCTTTGCTGTGTTCATCCAACTTTTTTGTCCCAGTGTTCTATCTCTGATCGTGTCCAATAAGTGATGCCTGTGTAGAAGCCTGAGAGTATGACAGATACACAGAGATAATTCCTCTGTTTTCCCAGCTTTTAACTACTGGGAATTGAGGAATTTCCTTGTAGGAACATTTCCTTTATCTTAAATAAATGTTGATGTATTTCTTCTGCGTGAGTCTGTGCACTTGTTTTTTGAACCCATGTAAAATTTTAATAGCCACAGAATATTTAATAATAACTTCATCTGTTGCATTAACAACTCTATTCCTAAGTTTGCTGAATTTCCCACTTGCTAATTTTGAGACAGTGTGAATAACCAATCCCTTTAATGTTGCTGGTAACCGTACAGTTATGCTAAACCCCTTTTCCAGTCTTTTTCACAGTGAGGAATCCTATTCTTTGTAGTAAATCTTCAAAAGAAAGACGATCTGTATGTTTGACCTGCTTTGTATCTGTCAAATAAAGAAAGGTAGGCAGAAAACAGAATCCTGAAAGGAGGGAGAATTTAAGAAAATAAGTGATCTGAAGAAGTCAGAGAGAAAGAAGAAAATTAAGGCAGGTGCATTGAAGATGTGTATAATGCAATCTGTCATTATAGTCGAAAGTACTGAAAATAAAAATATGTGAAAATATGTCATGATGCAGAAGTGGTGTTCTTCCTTTCTCCTTTCCCCCCAAGAAAGTTAATTTACAGCTTACTAAGCCTGATAAATTACATCCAAGTATCAAAATTGCTAGTGTGTAGCCTTTGATAGTGTGGTTCCTTTTAACCCCTCAGGTATTTGCATCTGGATAGAAGTGTGGGTGTAACAGCGTGGGCAGTTATTTGCAATTACAAAAGACAGGGCTTGGCTTAAACAGGCTTTTGTGAGACTTAGTGACTGGATGGGGGTATGTTCATAGATCATTAAACATGCAGAGTGGAAGAAAGATGGACATTTGTCATGTTACCTTTGCGTGTGAAGAGCACACAGCTGTTCTGTTGCTCAGCAGCTGAAGAGTGGGATCAGTTGATTCTTCTCAGCCGAGAGCTGATTCTTGACATGCCCAGTCTCAGTTCTCGCATATCTGTCCACATCTGTTGGAGTCCTGTCCCTTGTGTCCCACTGTGACTTATATTTTTCTGCAGAATACAGATGGATATTTTGCTGTCTGCTGCTCCAGTTTTGAGTCAGAGCATCATGTGATTACTTGACTTTCTAAAATCAAAGACATTAATGTAAACTTTCTCTTCTCACCCCCATGATTACCTACTACAGTGCCCTGGTGCTCTCCAGTACCTGTGTGCTATCATCTTCTATTCCTTGTTGCCTGTTACCTATAATGTTTGTCTTCTTGTATCACTCTCTGGCAAGCATCACCATGTGTTATGGCTGGTTTGTAGCTAAGCAGATTTTTCATTTGACTAGTTCACTGCTGATAATGAGATAACCAAGAGCCATGTTTTATTTCCCTTTTCCACAGTGTAACTGCTAGTTTGTACGTCTTGCTTCTATCTAGCATCCAATTGCTGTGAAGTCTGAGGAAACTTGGTGTCTTTAGGACACCAGGTCTCTCTGTTTCTCTGTCAAATTTAGCTGAAATTTACTGGCCTTATTGGGATTTGTTAATGTGTCATGGCTGCTGAAAACACTATATCAGTATATAACCAGTGTTTTCTGTAGAAAATTGGTTCAACTGCATTTTAAAAACTTTTCAGTTTGTTCACTCAAGGAAACCAGGTTTCAAGTGAGAAGTTTTGTCTGACGAGTGTTTTTTTCTTTTTTTTTTTCTTCAAAGCACTGAATACAAAAGGATGATGGAGAAATGTGGCTGAAGTATTCCTTTCTTGCACACACTCATTAGTTCAGCATAGTGCTTTTCTCACCTATTCTCAGAATAGGTGAAATGGGTACCAGCTCAGTCCCTGGGGATTTCAGTTGTGCATTCTGCCTCCTGTGAGAGAGTGTACTACTGTTCTAGAAGGAGTCCTTTTTCTTTGATGACATTCCACTTCTTGAAAGTAAGCAAACTTCCTTACTTCCTTGAGATTTTCCTCAGCATTTCAGGTTAGCGAGTCTGTCTTTTTTTCCCCCCTTTGTCTCTGTGTATTTTTTTTAACACTTGGAGCAACTCAACAGAAGAAACCATCAAAGACTCAGATGTGTAGCAGTGAAGCAGTGGAGAGGTGCTAGTGTTCATGCAGGGAATCTGAAAGCAGAAGTTAGGAACTTAAATATTCTCTTTATCCTTCTCCATTAGATTTTCTTGCTAGTACTCTTCTCTTATGTGGCAGAGATCAAGGGCAGGTGTATGCTACGGTGTTTAGCTTTTAACACTTTGGATAGATGTAGATTGGAATTTAACTGTCTGTAAAACTTGTAGGAAAATCAGAATCTGAAGTAGATTATGGTAGGATTCAAAAGGAAGAATTGCAAGTTTCATTTAATGTGCAGTACACTGAAAAGATAACAGAAATGTGGGTTCCCTGACACCACATTTTCACATTTGCAAGTATATTAACTCCTATCAAATAGCTCCAAAGCAAAAAAAGAGAAAAAACCAAACAACAACAACAACAAAAAACCTCAACAACAACAACAAAAAACAAAACAGTAAAAAGGAGAATAGGAGAGAAAAAACATTTAACAAACAAAAAAAAAGGCAAGGAGTTATTTGACAAAATGACTATTTACCAACTTACAAGAATAAATACTTAGTGTTTCTTCATTCATTTTGGATATACTTTCTGAACACTGTTAAAAGAACATTGGGCTTCAGAAAACGACCAAATGGCCTCTGTTGAAATGATATCAGGAAAAAGTAGAGAAAAATGTACTTATTTTGCTAGTTTCTTCTCGCTTTGCTTTTCATGCTTGTACATCACTTCCATGTGCCAAAGCTTGCAGTGTTCTCTTGGAAGTGGCCTGTAAGGGTCCTTGGGAGGGCTCCTGGCTCCACGCAGGACCACCCAAGATTCAAACCCTCACAGCATTGTCCAAATGCTTCTTGAACTCCATTAGGCTCAGCCCTGTTCCACTGCCCAGCCGCCCTGTGGGGAGGAATCTTTTCCTAATTCCCATCCTGACCCTCCCCTGACACAGCTCCACGCTGCTGTCTCGAGTTCTGTCACTGTCACCAGAGCTAAGCACTCTCCTCAGAGCTAAGCACACCCCTCCGCTTCCCTCCTCATGAGGAGCTTTAGCTGCCATGAGGTCTTCCCTCAGTCTCCTCTTCTGGGTTGAACAAACCAAGGAATCTCAGCTGCTCCTGATTTTTCAGAACCCTTCACTATCTCAATAACTGTCCTGTGAATGCTCTCTAATAGTAAAGTTTATGCTGTTTGTGGAAAAGCAAGATAATGTTTAGTTCAGCAAAGAGTGGGTTAAAAGGGACAAAGGAAGTTTGAGATCAGTGTTCTGTGTGATGTGGCTATTTGAGCAGTCTTAAGGACCTGAAAGCTATATTTTTTGTTGTCAAGCCATTAACTTCTAACTTCTTAGGGGTAAATAGCGTAACGACCTTGCTAAGTGCTGGAACCTACTTTCAGACAGTTATCTATAACATCAAAGAGATGGGAACAGTTCTGTTTGTGGAGAAGGATGTGGAAATGCTCTCATGAGGAACATATTCTTTTATTTTTGAGGTGAGATTGGATAAATCCTCAAAAAAAACCCTGTAAAGACAAATAATTGAGTATAAAACGTAAGCACAGTCTGCATACTGGAAGACAGAATCCCTTACTGTGCTACTCGAGTAGGCATTTACAGCTTGTTACTGAAATTCAGAGAGGCTAAAAGGGAAGTGTCTTACATCTAATTTTTCAGTTAGTTATATTTAAGGAAAATAAGGATATTTTCCTGTGTTTGATGTGAACTCTGGCGTATAGAAGATATTTTTGAACCTTTAAGGCCCTGAGAAAATTTCATGGCATGTGACATTATGAATTTAACAAAATACATGTTGCCTAAACAAAAAATGACAAGCCAGATGGGATGCCAAGTTGTGTTATCTGAATGTACCTAAGAAAGTACTCTTTACATGCCTTCCACTTTTACTGAGGCTTTCACATTCTACTTAATTGTGGACAGAGATTGAAAGAAGACTGTGCATCAATGTAGAAGGCTGAGTGAGAAGTGAAAGGGTGGCAGTTCTGTGTAGGGATGGATACAAGCAGGGCTGTAAGGAGAACTAGAGTCTGAATTTCCAGATGTGTGGTGCTTGTGATTATTGTGCACCCAGTTCGTACTTAAAAATTCATAGGAGAATACTGACTCCTCAGAGAAAAAGCCATGCAGTTATTTCAAGCAGGACATTCAAATCTCATGTTTCTTTTTGACACTTTTAGCCGAAATCTAGATGTGTTTAATTCTGTATTGTAAAAGGAAGGTAATGTCATCTCACCTTACAGAAGTGCTTGAAGGCAGGTTTAATTATTTCATATTTCAGTCAGATTCTCTGAATCCCTAATAGTAATAATAATAATAATAAAAGCTTAGGGGGAGCATAGTTTTGTATTTATTGTGGAGTACAAATAGCAGCTGTTGAAAATAAGAGTGTGTATTATGGTTTTGCCTTTGCCTGGAGTGAAATGTGTATGTGTGAGATCCTAAGGAAATGGTTCTATGTCATGAAAGACTAAACCATAAATTCATAGGGAAATGACTTCCAATTTGACCTTAATGTTTTTATTTTCTCTTTCCTCTGGTATAGTCTTTGAAACCTTAGTGCACCTTTAATACACTTGTTATGTAGTAATAGTTTTGAAAGCAACCTGGAGATTGTCAGTACATCCCCAATGGTAAGTTATTAAGAACCTCATTTTTCTGTTCCCGAATTTTCTTTCTAAGTGTGAAAGTACAGTTACAAGGTTGACTCGAGAAAAGTATAAGAGGCTTTGCGTTATTGCTGTTGTTAGCTGGCTGCATACCATTTGCTGCAGATTTGGGTTAAGCAAAATAGATATTCATGTTGGCATCTCTTCAGTGAAAAAAATAGTAGCATTTTTTTTGCTGAAAACAAACACCTGCATTAGTAGGAGTCTGGAGGCATTACAATTATGTTCATTAGTCAGTTGTTATAGATGTATTTCTGTAATAGTTTTTTGTTCCAAGGCAGTCATTCAGTGAAGTCTCATCTGTTTGTAGGGCTTTCTTTTTTTGGCAGGGTGGGTTATGGGGAAGTTTGTGTATTTCTTTTATTAGGATTGTTCTGGAAGCAGCACAGGAGCAGAAAAAAAATTTCATATAGGAGAATTAAGGTTTGGAGATGCAGGAAACAAACAGGGTAATTACTTGTGCAAATAATATTTTGAAGTTCCTTGCTTTTTTTTTTTTTTTCAGGGTAACAGTGTAAAATATATGTATGCTTCTCCACATTTAACAGAAAAAGATATACTTTGATTTACTCCTACTGTACATTTCTTACACATAAAGCACATAGTCCAAAACTATAATCCCATCAATATGCAATTAAAATTCAGAAAAAATATCACCCAATTGATGGGCCCTTGAGCTTAAAGTGTTCACTAGTGACCTAAAGTTTTAGATTGTTTCAAAATGGCAGGTGAGACATTTTGTGGTATTTCATGTTCCTGTATGCATTTTCAGTAACAAGAAACAGAAAATATAAATCCTACCAGTAAATGATAGACACTCAGGAATGTGTGCTCTGTTCTTGGACTATGTTTGTTGGAGCTGGAATTGTCTGGATAAATACATATCATCCTTGTGTGGCAACAAGTTCAGTCATTGAAGTGTAGGACAGTAAGATTATTCATTACCTTATTGGACTTGCCTTCTACAAGACTGTGGAGCAGCACTTTCCATCACTGGAGAAAAGAATAGTGAAGAAAAGCATAGGCCCTTCTAAAAGAAGGAATGTATCTTTGATATTTAGAAGACTGAGGGGTATTTCTTGGATTACTTAGATCTATATGAACTTGTTATTTCTGGGCAAAAAATTCCTTTTTCCTAGTACTATCTTATTTTCTGACTACTGAAAGGGTCTTTTGCAGTTGCATTCGAATATTGGGTAAATCTTAGCCAGGGCTTCAAAAGGCATAGCTCTTGTATAGAGATGCCTGCTGTAAAGAATGTGCAGTTAGGAGTTATGCTCCAACAGCGAACATAAAGTTTAATTCTCCATCCAAATTCAGTTGTCTAAAAATTTGGTGCCCATATTGAGCTAGTTGCTCTTAAGTCTCCGTTAAATTTACAGAAATAATTACCTCCAAAAGGCCATTCATCTCTGTGTAAACTAGGTGTCCAAGATAAGAAAGATA